>NC_068309.1:2847159-2854659 GCF_025860055.1 Xyrauchen texanus | reverse complement strand
CCTAAACCCTAACCCCTAACACTAACCCCCAGTCCTAACTCTAACCCCTAACTCAACACTTACCCCAAACCCTTACCCTAACCCCTAACATTAACCCCCAATCCTTACTCTAATCCCTAACTCAACCCTTACCCCAAACCATTACCCTAAGCCCTATCCCCTAACACTAACCCCCAGTCCTAACTCTAATCCCTAACTCAACACTTACCCCAAACCCTTACCCTAAGCCCTATCCCCTAACTCTAACCCCCAATCCTTACTCTAATCCCTAACTCAACCCTTACCCCAAACCCTTACCCTAAACCCTATCCCCTAACACTAACCCCCAATCCTTACTCTAATCCCTAACTCAACCCTTACCCCAAACCCTTACCCTAAGCCCTATCCCCTAACTCTAACCCCCAATCCTTACTCTAATCCCTAACTCAACCCTTACCCCAAACCCTTACCCTAAGCCCTATCCCCTAACTCTAACCCCCAATCCTTACTCTAATCCCTAACTCAACCCTTACCCCAAAACCTTACCCTAAACCCTATCCCCTAAATCTAACCCCCAGTCCTAACTCTAATCCCTAACTCAACACTTACCCCAAACCCTTACCCTAAACCCTATCCCCTAACACTAACCCCCAGTCCTAACTCTAATCCCTAACTCAACACTTACCCCAAACCCTTACCCTAAACCCTATCCCCTAACACTAACCCCCAATCCTTACTCTAAACCCTATCTCAACCCTTACCCCAAACCCTTGCCCTAAAGCCTAACTCAACCCTTATACAATAATTACATTGTATTGTATGTATTTTTGTTCTTGAACAGCAGTTAAAGACACCTAATATAAAGGGACCAAATGAGATAATTTTAATGTCTCAGTTCTTTCTAGAGAACAAATGGAGTAATCTCAAAACAATGTCTCAAACTGTGCTCAGATATGGAGAGTCTGGAGTCAAAAGTCTCAATATGAGCTCAAACATGTCTTATCACATTCTCTCAAAAGCAAATGATCTGAGTTCTGCTATCCTTTTGTCAACAATTGACTCATTTGTGTCTATTCTGAATTCTCTCAAGGAAATTTAGGAGAAACATCTGAGCTGAGTCACAGCTGATACTTCAAGGAACCATAACTGAGAACTCATTTAAAAGAGCAACCTCTAAGCAATGACTTTTTCCTCTGGCATGTTTTTAAAAAACTTTTCTTTGTGTATTTTCAGTAATTGTTTGGTTATCTCTGTGACATGTCAGTGTTTGATAAGCAGATGGTCGGTGTGTCTGTACCTGGTTACCGTTGGGACGCCACTCGGTGACCCAGTGCAGTGTAGATGGAGAGAGGGTGTCTTTCTGTATGCCATGCTCTAATGAATAATAATCCTGTGTGTGTGTGTGTGTGTGTGTGTGTGTGTGAGACAGACGTTGAGGGGGAGTTTTGGGGAAGGGGCAAAACTTGAAGGCGATGCTAATTCAGTAATTCTGCTCAAACTCTTCAGACGAATGTTTATGTCATTTCTGGATGAACTCCAAACAGAGGGTGGGGGGACGTTCTCTTTGATGAAGCGACTCACCTTTAACCAAATGTGTGAAATGTGTGTCCGCAATGCACAGACACAGTGAGAGCTGTTCGCATTAATAATTCTCCTGTGTGTGTGTGTGTGTGTGTGTGTGTGTGTGTGTGTATTTGCGATTGGGTCAACACCTCTCTTGTCTAAATATATGATATTTCCCTCTTTATTTATAAGTTATGTAGTGTTTGCCAGATGTACAAGACTTTGAGGTGTCCCTCTGCAGAACAAACGCTCCACCTGAGTGTTTACATACAGAATTTCTAATACAGCCGTGCGGAGACGCAGAAAAACTGAATCAAAACAAGGACGTTGTTTGTATCACAGGGAGGTCAAAGTCGCCATGTTCTCACAAAATTACCTTTAGTCTACGGAGACGTCTGAGAAGCTATTTTTATTGCTCAGAGGTTGCTCTTTCATAGCCAAGGAAACTCAGCATGAGTTGACTTAAAGTTGAAGGTCATTTTGACAACTTTGACAAAAATATTTACTTATTATTTACTTTAATTGGATTAAAATTCCTTGATTTTGTTCACATATGGTATATGAAAACAAACAACAAATTTGGACCATTTTCTTTACATTTTATTGGTTTTATTTCACTTTGTTACACTTGTTGTGTTCCTGGTCAAAAATGACCGGAAATGAATGGATTAGACCAAAATACAGAAATATTAAGTGTTCAGAAAAATCAGAATCCTTTAGACGATCATATATTTGCACATACACACATACTCATACAACACACACACACACTCTAACACTCACACACTCACATTCACACACTCATACAACACATACACACACACATACACACACTCATACAACACACGCTCACACTCACACTAACACACACACTCACATTCACACACACACACTCTCTCACACTAACACACACACACACACACACACTCACTCACATTCACACACACACTAACACGCAATCGCATACACACACACTCTCTCACACTAACACACACACACACACACACACTCACTCACTTCACACACTAACACACGCACACACATACACACACACTCATACAACACACACACACTCATACAACACACACACACTAACACACACACTCTAACACACACACACTCTAACACACACACTCATACAACACAAACACACACACTCTAACACACACACACACACTCACACACACTCATACAACTCACACACACTCAAACACACACACACACTCTCATACAACACACACTCACACTCTAACACACACACACAAACACACTCATACAACACACACACACACGCACTCATATAACACACTCTAACACATACACACACGCTCACACACACACACATTCACACACACACACATTCACACACACACTAACACACACTCACATTCACACACTAACACACACACACACACTAACATGCACACACACTCACATACACACACACTTTCTCACACGAACACACCTGTGTTGAACGCCCTTTTGTGCATCATCTTTCCATGTTCACTCTCTGATGAATATTTAATGATCTCCTCATCATATATGTCGTGTTTGGGCTCGTTTGAATCGGGATATTCTGCTGTGAGTTATGATGTCATTGTTTATGTTATATGAATGTTTCATTTTCAAACGTGACACAAAGACACTCGTGATTATTATAATAATGTGTGTTTGTGTGTATTTCATACTCTAATACTCACTGCAGTTTGACCTCTGAGTGAAACTAATGAGCTCGTTGCATTTTAATAACTGAGATCTTTCCAACGATATATAACACGTGAATATCTCGTCGTCTTTATGATCAACTCTGAATATAATTATTGTGATCACAAATGTGCAAATGATGAGAACGAAACAGTTACCCCAAACCCTTATCCTGAATCCTATCCCCTATATATACTGTATAACTCCAAATATCAACGTTGTCCTGTTTCTTCTAAAATGTACATTTAGGAGACGTAAATATTGACACAAATTAGACAATTACTGACTTTGATAAGAATTCCTGGTTCAGGAAATTGAATGTTTGGAACAAGAGGACTTCAGTATCAAAGGTCATGTGTCAGACCCACCAGAACAGCACTTAATTGGGCTACAAGTAATCTCAACTTTTCCTACATGAGATAGTTCAATCAACTTTATCAACAGAGTTTGTCAGACAAAATTGGGAATTGGGTTTTTACAGCGCATGCAGACAGAACGCTCTGATGAACTTGATGTTTGCTAGCGTACAGCTGCGGATTCCAGATGTGCGTGTCAGTTTTGGGAGGTAATAGTAGCCAATCAATTTGATGACAGGCTTTTGGCACTTCAGAATAACCAGAGCAACATTTCAGATGTTATGCAACGATATTGATGATATTCACTGAGCTGAGGCAAAGTCACATGACGTTTATATGTGCATTTATATTTATGTTAGAGCTGTCGATTTAACATGTTAATTCAGGGATATAAAAAGTGAAGAGTAATGCAATTAATCATGTCCTCGGACTGTAATAAGGAATGTTTCTACTATCAGAGGAGAGGTCGACCGATAGTGGAATTTGCCGAAACGATAACTTACAGAATGTCAACAAAAATTATGATAGGTTCTATACAATGGTTGGCAACGACAAAGAGTCCAAAATGAATAAAATCCCAGATGCAGTTTATTGTTCAACCAGAATCCTAATAATAACAAGCAGAAATTAAGATTTGGTGCATAAATCAGGACTTTTAAGTATAAACCATAGACTGTAAAAAAAAGATGGCCGACGCCCCTTCGCTCTTTTCCATTGGTGAGAACTGAAGCCGCCAGTGTCCCGATATGGCGCTGACATCTTGGGACTTGAGTCTGCGCAGTTGTGATTTCGGGACCAGACCTGCACAGTAGTGAGCAGGAAGTAAAGCCGCGAAATCAAGGCCCAGCCCTCACTGAATCAATCGCAAGCACACGCCCCTTTGGACTTTTGAATTATGACGGTGTGAAATAATTAATTATAGAAATTTTGATATTAAATTTAACGCTCCAATCTCCTCAGTCCTCCGAAGATCCCGAAAAAAAGTCAGTTGGCGCTTCAGTGACTTCGCTCAGAGAACCTGTCAATCACAGCTGTCAATCATGATGTCACTGCAGCGTTTTTATAGCATCAAATAACTAAAAACAAACTTATTTTGAAAAAAACACTTGAAATGACATCAACGTGATAGAAACGACAGTAAATGACAGAAACTATCTTTGGAAAAAAGATATGTGAAGTGTCATTTAATTGTTTAGTTGGTCTCACGTCCCGTTGAATAACATGGGGAGGCGGGGCTTATGACCTATACTAGGACCAGTCACCGGGGGGCGATCGAGACATTTTGGCTTCACTTTTGAGGGCTTGTGCGGCACACTTGGTATAAACAAGCCGGAAACACACTAGGGACTTTTATTTTGAAATGACGAAATTATGGGGGGGGACTATCGCAACTATCGCATTAGAATCAGTAAAACCGTTATATTGGAGCAATTCAAGCTTGAAGTTCCAACTGTTTTCAGCAGGGGGCAGTAAGCGAAACTCCAGTTGTATAGGCACTGAGCGACACTTGTGACAGAACAAGATGAGAACGTGTTCTTGCATTCAAAAACACAGCTGGACGGAGGGCAATGTCGAATGCAGGAATCTCGAGACGTGTTTTTCTACGTTTCTATGTGTTTATGTGTTTATGCACGCAAAGCCACCAAAGTGAGACGCTTCAAAAGCATTTTGGAGATTTTATTCGCGTCTAGGTGTTTCCATCCAGCGTTGTTTATGGGATATCCCAAAATTTGCATTAGCAGTACCTGGATAGAAACCCAGCTGTTGTTGAGATCTCTTCTGGGACGCTAGAGGAGACACATTGGGAACGTTTTCTCAGAAGAAACATCACAGAAACAGGAGACTTTCTCCGAATTCTCAATTTGCTTTCCATTTAATATCACTGCCAGCTATGACAAACAATTGAGATATTAACAAGGTCTCATTTGTAGTTTTTCTTCCATGTCTTGATGATGTGCCGGCACAGTTGAGGTATCACAGCTCCGGTTTTCGCCGCTCTGTTCTCGGAGTGCGAGGTGCGTGCCAGATCAAACTATTGTAATTTGCATAGCTGTCACACTCTTACTGGAGCGTTGCACTCTGGGTAAAATGTAACACATTTGACTTGTCAAAACGCACACCGCAGCGATTATCAGGAAAGTGCGTTCAATGACACATATTTCAATGTGTGATATCACCCTCACTTCCCTTTTTTAATCCAGTTCTCTGTCTTTCCCATGTGTTTCTCGCCGAGAATGATCACAAAGAGTTCACGTGCCTTTGACATGTTTTGAGGATTGTGTTATTATCTTATCATGTGCATTTATGCCATCTGAACGGTTCAAAGACTGTGTATGTGAGGCTTTAATGGCCGTTGTGTTTAAGAGCTACTGTTTAGTTTATACGTTACAGTGTGCACGAATGCTCACATCGATTAGTTTAGCTAGACATAATGTGTGTATACTGTATGTCTGTGTGATCTGTCTGGCAAATATAATTACTTGTATGAGTGTTTCAAGGAATGGGTTCAATGCAAGTTAAGCTCAATCGACAGCATTTGAGGCATAATATTGATACCACAAAAACTAATTTCCACTTACCCCATGCTTATTGAAAAAATAATCAATTATTGCATGTATTGTAATAGAGGTAGACCGATACATCGGTTTGACCGATTAATCGGTGCCGATAGTTGCTTTTTGGAACTATTCGTCATCAGCAAAAATCTATGATTATTATTTGCACAATAAACTTCTTTCGGGAAATTATACATTTTGGTTTCTCGTTGCCTCGATGTCTGTGCCCTTCAAAGTAAAGAATGACTACCAAATTTTGGCTAATTAGCCCTCGAGAGGTATAAGGGCTGACCGAAGACGACAGTGCGACAGAGAGAGAGATTTACGGACAGTTGTCCGACACCTGTGTGTGTTTGCCTTTTTGGTTATGTTTATATTGAACTATTATTTATATTGTCAAACCGGTTCTCGGCTCGTCCTTTCCCTTTAACCCCCTTTACACTGGTGCCGAAAACCGGGAGGAGGAGGGATGCGCCGTAGTAGAGTTAGTCGTGAGATTTCACAGAATGAGTGTCATTCTGTGTCATTTGAGTAATCATTGAGTCTGTGTCATGTATTTGGCGCCATCTGCTCATCCATCCGAAAGGAGACCATCCACCGAGGGACAGAGGAGCCGGGCCGCCTGGAAGCGGAGGAACGGCCGCTGACCGTGAGGGGAGGAGGGGCTCCCAACCCACCGCCTGGAGCGGTTACTGCTATCAGGGCCGGGGGAGACCCCTACCGTCCACCAAAAACGCAGCTGGGCATTCCGTCCGTCAGGGGCTGGAGGAATGCCTCCGATCTGCCTGTGCAGGTTCGGCTGTCGTCCATTAGAGGGTGGAGGAGTGGCCGAGGACCAAGCTACGGCGTATCGGAGAACCGCCGTGTAAGTGTTTTTTTTTCTCTCTCCGTGTTGGCCTTTCCCTCTCTTTTTAAAAATGTTTTGTTAATTTGGCACGATCGCATTTTTGGGGGTTTTCCATCCCCTTGTACCCTCCCTCTTCCAGGTAGACGGGGATGACCTGTCGGCAGACAAGGTGGAAGGCACGCCCCTCCCCTGGGAAAGGGGGGTTTGTACGTCATGCCGGGGGCTCTCCGACCTGAGAGAACAAGGATATTTTTAATTCAGGAAGTAATTAGCAGATGCATTGGTGCATGCCTACTTATCTGTGTAAAGTTATATATTTAATACCAGGATTACAGGGTTTTGTTGTCATGACAAAAAAGTAGTTATATTGGATATACATGACTTTATACAGATAGGGTTATGAAGTGCTAAAACTATGTTAATGTGTAGCTTATAAGGTACATGATGTATATTCCAGTGTTTACAGATTGGCCCCATTCACCTCCATTGTAAGTGC
>NC_068309.1:2839659-2842159 GCF_025860055.1 Xyrauchen texanus | reverse complement strand
TCAAAACTATATCAGGAAAAATGCTGTTTTTTAAGGTGCTCCGTAACCCCCCAACCCCCAAACAAATATAGATAGCAAATATACATATGGCCACCAGGTGATGGCGCCAAATACATGACACAGACTCAATGATGACTCAAATGACACAGAATGAAACTCATTCTGTGAAATCTCATGACTAAAATCATGTGTGCATGCTATGCAAACCTTTAGTCATTGTTGTGTTTGCATGTGTAATTAGTTCTTATGTACAATTATTATCTTTTATTTGTTTGGAGATGTTTTTGGACACTATGATTATTATATTTGTAATATTGTAACTTTTGATTGATTTGTCGTATCAACACATTTTTTTTTCTCAGATACCGTTTTTTGGCACCACCTTATTTACACCCAGATATATATATATATATATATATATATATATATATATATATATATATAATGTCAGACAAAACATATATAAACTAATAATACATTTTTTGAGGAAAAAGTTGATAAAGAAACTTTTTTCTTTATAATAACATTCAAACACCAGAGATATTTATTAAGAAGTAACTGGCCCTCTTATTTGAATTACTTTCACAACAGTTCTCCCTCTCTCTCTCTCTCTCTCTCTCTCTCTCTCTCTGTGTGTGTGTGTGTGTGTGAGGTCAAGAGTGAGTGTTGTGTTCAAAAGAGGAGAGGAGGTGCTGAGGTCACTTATTTTGTAGGAGTAGCCTATTTAGGGAGCACCAGCTGGGAGGATAGTTACACATGAGGCATTGTGTGTGTGTAGGTGTGTGTGCAGGTGTGCCCTATGAAAGTGCTTATAACACCATGGCATGGAGGGATGCAATAGCTCAGTGACACCTCATTTCACCAGCCACCTACACACACACACACACACACACACACACACTGCCCCATGTGTAACTATCCTCCCAGCTGGTGCTCCCTAAATAGGCTACTCCTACAAAATAAGTGACCCCAGCACCTCCTCTCCTTTTTTGAACACAACACTCACTCCTGACCTCACACACACACACACACACACACACACACACACACACTCCTGACATCACACACACACACACACACACACACACACACACACACACACACACACTCCTGACATCACACACACACACACACACACACTCCTGCCATCACACACACACGCACACACTCACTCCTGACCTCACACACACTGACCTCGCCCTCCGTGCGACTAAGGTCAAAGCTCGTGCAACAGGAGCTGAACCTGGTCGAGATGAGGGACGCAGATAAGGCACGGTTCTTTAATGTGCCCATCTCTCAAGTCGACCTTTTGGCGACACCGTCGAGGACTTCGCTCAGCAGTTCTCGCCGGTGACGCAACAGACGAAGGCCATCCAGCACATCTTGCCCTGGCGCGGCTCAAGAGTGCGCACCCCGTCTGTTCGCCGAGGGCGTCCCCCTGCAACGACACAAACCCAAGTGGGTCCGCCCCAGCCCGAGCCCAGCTCTTGGCCCCGGCATAGATCCCCCTGAGGGACAGTCCGTGTCTGCCTCCTTACGGGTTCGAGCACACTCTGTGGCATCCTCGTGGGCACTGGCCAATGACACCTCTCTAGCAGACATCTGTAGAGCAGCGGGCTGGGCAACACCCAATACCTTCACGAGATTGAGTTGAGCCGGTCACCGCTTGTGTAAAGCACCTTTCCCCTCCACGAGGTGAAGCCTTGCTCTCCTCATGCATGTGTTCATGATCTGTGTACCCTGGATGTCCTTCCTCCTAGCCCTCTGGCTCACGAATTCTGCTGAGGAATTTGTAGTCGGACCCAGTATGAGTGCTAACATGCCCTGGACAGGGGTTAGTGCTCCACAGGTCTTGGTTACCCCGGTAACCTCCTGCGACCTTCCACGGGATGGTTTCCCTTTCGGCAGAGCCCTCTCTGCCCCGTTCGCTGCGTTTGTAGAGCTCCGCCCCCATGAAGGGCAGGACCTACCACCGCGCCTCTTCCACATGCGGCCTCGGGCCCATATGAAGTATTCACCACTTTTTACCCTCCCCTTCAGGGCAGGGTGTGGACTCCACGGGGTCCCCTTAAAGAATAGGAATGGAAAAGAACGCCTTCCCCAGCGCATTTAAAGGCCCCAGCCGAATCTAATATTCTGCGGAGAGAAAAACTGTACTACACTGCTGTAATGCCCGGGACTTTGTCTCGACGACTCAGTGCAAAACCTGAATGAATCCACATACCAGCTCCCTTTTATACCCGTATGTCGTTGGCCTTTCCTCTCAAAGATCTGAAGGTGTCTAGGGCTCTCGAGATCGACCCCTAGTGTCACTACATCGACACAACGTCTTCTTCCCTCCATCAGGGAACGGAGGTGTGGAGTGGAGGGGGGCGGGGCCGGGCTAGAATGTCGCACGCCCGGTCCCCAATCGGCCTGATTGGGCGCGTGACATTCTAGCCCGGCCCTGCCCCCTCCGCTCCACAGGAGGTTACGACAGTAACCGAGACGTTTCTGTCAC
>NC_068309.1:2802159-2832159 GCF_025860055.1 Xyrauchen texanus | reverse complement strand
ACACACATAGACAAATACACAAACACACACACACACATATACAAATACACACTCACACACACACACATATACAAATACACACTCACACACATATACACACACACACATATACAAATACACAAACAAACACACACACGCATACTCACACACATATACAAATACACACACATGCACACACATACACAAATACCCACTCACACACACACACACACACACATGCACATACACACACAAATACACACACTCACACGCATATACAAATTCACACACATATATACAAATACACACTCACACACATATACAAATAAACACACACACATATACAAATACACACTCACACGCATATACAAATTCACACACATATATACAAATACACACTCACACACATATACAAATAAACACACACACATATACAAATACACACTCACACACATATACAAATACACACTCACACACATATACAAATAAACACACACACACATATACAAATACACACTCACACAAATACACACTCACACACATATACAAATACACACTCACACACATAAAAATAAACACACATATACAAATAACACACACACACACATATACAAATACACACTCACACACATATACAAATACACACTCACACACATATACAAACACACACACACACATATACAAATACACACACACACACACATATACAAATACACACTCACACACACATATACAAATACACACTCACACACATATACAAATACACACACACACATCACACAAATACACACACACATATACACACACACACACTCGCCTATTTTCTCCTTTCTCTCTCTGTAAACAAGCTGCTTCTCTTTTTAATCTGCCTCTGCCATTTCCCTCTCATCGTTATGCATATTCATCGCCAGTAAACATTTTCATCGACTACATTTAATATCCCGCACTAGCAATTACCGCTGGCTGTTGCGGTGTGCAGCGCGCGGCCGTGCTAACAGCTGTCCTACAGATGCGGCCCGCGGCCAAACTCGCCAAATAATAACCTACAAGGTGCCAGTGGAATTATTTTAAGACAGGAAGGGCTTCCTTTCACTGCTGGCTGTGCGTTTCCCTCTTTCCGTCATTTCATCCCTGTTCGCGCGTTCTCTCCGAGTGGTTTAGAAACTATTTAATTGGCTTGTTACAATTATGATGATGAACTGTAGACATATGTGTATTACTCGTGACATCAGTGACATAAACAAAACATACCTTATGCTAATTCATAATTCATTTAAAAGCTTAATACACATCCACCTTAAAGGTGCTTTTAGCAATTGTTTCATGGATAGGAACATTTTTGTACACCGTGAAAGATAAAAACGTGCAGACGATGACGCTTTCTGCCTGTCAATCATTTAGTGCGTTCTCATAGTGTTGTAGATGTAGTGAATTATTGAGGCTTAAAGGGGTAGTTCACCCAAAAATGAAAATCCTCTCAAGTTTGACTCACCCCAGATGTGTGACTTTCCTTCTTCGGCAGAACCGAAGTGAAGACTTTATACGCACATTTCAGCTCTGGATTGGTAATCTGGCATACCGGGCATTTTCCGGTGGGCCGACACACTTTGTGGCCGATCAGGGGTGGACTGTCCATCGGAGAACCGGGACTAAGCTGAAATGAGCCACAAAACTGCAATATGCTGAACCCAACCCCTCAACAACTTTTGGGCCAGTTTCTATGTCAAATCCCAGGACAATTTCACTTCCCAGTCCACCCCTGCCTCTGTTTGTCCATACAATGGAAGTAAATGGGTGCCATCAGTCTGCTGGCGGTTTGACGGTCCAAAAGTTAAATTTAGGCATCATAAAAGTAATCCACACGACTCCAGTCGATCAATTAATGTCTTCTGAAGCAAACCGATAGGTTTGTGTAAGAAACATATTGATAATTAAAACGTTGTTACGTTTAAAAACGCTTCCGCTAGATGTCGACGTATCACAGAGCTGTCACGTGGCGTAAGCGTGATGCCGCGTTCACACGTGATGTCTGTTGTTTACAGAGGAACGAACGTCACGCGAGAGTTAGGTCATTTCAAACAGGATAACAACGCTAGCCGGTAGCAACAATTTAAAGTTAAAAACGTTTTAATTAGCGATTTGTCTCGTGGAAGCTAACAGCTAAAATCGCTAACGGCACCTTTAAGAAGTTATTTAACTTCAAATCATATAATAACAGAGATATATTTAATTTCAGTTAAGCCTTCGAATTGTTTTTTAATATTGCACAGGATTAAAATTACACAAATATTAAAATATTTCCAAATGCTTATTTTTTTTAGTATTTATATTTCACACAGTTTGTCTCAAAAGCTATTTGCGAATCTAAAGCGAATTTATTAACCACAGTAACGTGATCGGTTCAGTATTTAGCGATTTGATTTAGAATGAATAGTTCATATGCAATCATGTAATCCGTAAAAGTAAATGTAATCTGATTACAAGTATTTTCAATTGTAATTTAATCGAATTGTAATCGAATTATTTAACCCAAATTACATGTAATGCGTTACTGATTACATAATATTTTTGTTTATTATTTTGCATATTAGATTATAGTAATTTTTTAATATTTATACTTTACACTTCGTTTGGCGTCACTAAAGTTTAAAGTGAAATTTCATACTTTTACTCCGATACATTTCTCCAGAACCTTTCGTTACTTTTACGACCGAATAGGCATAAAAGTACAATTGGTGGCAGTGACGTCCGAATCGCAAACAAATGGTTGGAGTCTAATTTATTTAATCGATTTGATACTTTTGAATCGGTCAAAATCATTCGAAAACTGGTCTGAGCGATTCATTTCACAAATCGACTTGCACATCTGAATCAGAATCACAAGGTAGGAACAGTTCATTCACTCACTCAGATAATCGTGCCGTTTGCAAACCTGACCGCCCAGTCCCTGTTCACTTTCATTATATGGAAAAGATCAGCGTGAACATTCTGTATAACATCTCCTTTTGTGTTCCATAGGAACAAATGAAGTCATACGGGTTTGGAACAATATGAGGGTGCATAAATGACGGAATTTTCATTCTTATGTGAACTGTCCCTTTAAAGTTTGGCACAGAAAGAATGCAATAGGCAGGTCCCGCTGCTGCTGCAGGTGTGCAACCGTTGAATAGAGAGAGAGAGTGTTATTCATCCCCAGGGGGCAGTGTAAGCCCTCCACTTCAACATGAACAACCTGGCCCCCATACACACACACACACACACACACACACACACACACACACACACACAGCTGTGGAAGGTAATGGTGACAGACATTAATTCTCTTCTTCATGTCATGACACAAAAGACATCTTCCATGAAGAGTCCCTCTCACGCCCTCATACACATGAGAACCAGAGCACAGGTGTCCCGTCATCTGCCCACTGACACATCACATACAGAAGTAGCATTTACGTATGGAATAATCTGTACTTACAGACATACTGTACTATTACAGGTATAGTCAAGAACTTTCAGGAGTCAAACTTTAAATGACTAATCCGGGTTCAATACTGTTCAGCTCTATCGAGCATGTGTGGCTTGAAAGTGACAAACAAGTGAACGCACACCTTAGATTCAGAGGTTTCCCCAAAAATATTCCCATCACTAATTCAAGACATTCAAAACAACAGATCTAATCATCTCATTGATAGAAAACATTTCAATTCAAAGTCAACTTTTACACCACCTGCTTGAAGTTACTTGCTGTTAGTGACATCTTATCGTTTCCTGTATAATGATGCAACTGGACATGTTCAATAACACACGTGCTGCTGAAGGGGGATTCATATTATTACATCTTATAGTGCTGCGGCCTTCATCAGTATGTGCTTTTAATTCTCTGCATGTATGATTTGTATGTGTGTGTACATATGTGTGTGTTTGTGTGTGTATGTATGTGTGTGTGTGTGTTTGTGTGTGTGTTTGTGAGTGTGTGTGAGTGTGTGTGTGTGAGTCTGTTTGTGTGTGTGTGTGTGTGTGTTTGTGTTTGTGTGTGTGTGTGAGTGTGTGTGTGTGTGAGTGTGTGTGTGTGTGTGTGTGTGAGTGTGTGTGTGTGTGAGTGTGTGTGTGTGTGTGTTTGTTTGTGTTTGTGTGTGTGGGGACATTTTGTCGGTCCCCATGAGGAAAACAGCTTATAAATCATACTAAATTATGTTTTTTGAAAATGTAAAAATGCAGAAAGTTTTCTGTGAGGTTTAGGTTTAGGGGTAGGGTTAGGTTTAGGGGATAGAATATAAAGTTTGTACAGTATAAAAACCATTATGTCTATGGAAAGTCCCCATAAAACATGGAAACACAACATGTGTGTGTGTGTGTGTGTGTGTGTGTTTGTGTGTTTGTGTGTGTGTGTGTGTGTGTGTGTGTGTGTGAGAGAGTCTGTTTGTGTGTGTGTGTGTGTGTGTGTGTGTGTGTGTGTGTGTGTGTGTGTGTGTGTGTGTGTGTGTGTGTGTGTGTGTGTGTGTGTGTGTGTGTGTGTGAGAGAGTCTGTTTGTGTGTGTGTGTGTGTGTGTGTTTGTGTGTTTGAGGTTCACCACGACCGGCAAGTGTATAAAAGTGTCAGTGAAGATTATGAAATAAGAGACAAATCAGGGGCAATGCCACTTTTTATTGGCCGTCATTTTAAGTCATTGATTATTTAGCAAAGTGTCTAATTTGAACTCGTGTTATGTAGATAACAAGTTTATTAATGTTTAAAATGTATTAAAGTAAAAATATGTGTGACTGACTTCTGGAAAGTTTTAATATGTGTTAGATAAACAGAGAAATGTTCCTGCAACCCCCAATCCTGCTCCTGAAGCCCATGTGAGTCACAGCCGGTGGACTTCAAAGCTGGAGAATGTGGGAGACTTGTGTGTTTTGATGTCTCTGTGTGTGTGTGTGTGTGCGGGCTAGGGAACATGTGAAGCCTGTATTTTGTGGTGGCATGCCTTACCCATCTGGGCACCAGGCAGCGTGCAAGTGCGCCCTCTGATCGTGTGTGGTGGGGTGGACACTCACACAACCCCGGGGCCTCTGTGACCCCATCTGGGCTTGAGAGGTCAGCAGGGGTCAGCTGTATGTTTCTGTGTGGGGGTTTTAGGGTGATCACAGGTGCTGCCAACCTGTGTGTGTGTGAGTGTGTGTGTTTGTGTGTGTGTTTGTGTGTGTGAGTGTGTGTTTGTGTGTGTGTGTGTGTTTGTGAGTGTGAGTGTGTATTTGTGTGTGAGTGTGAGTGTGTGTGTGTATTTGTGTGTGAGTGTGAGTGTGTGTGTGTGTGTGTGTGTGTGTGTGTGTTTGTGTGTGAGTGTGTGTGTGTATTTGTGTGTGAGTGTGAGTGAGTGTGTGTGTGTGTGTGTGTATTTGTGTGTGTGTGAGTGTGTGTGTGTATTTGTGTGTGTGTGTGTGTGTGAGTGTGTGTGTGTTCAACAGGTGGATGGACTGACACGTTTTAAAGTAAACGTTCTTGCAAGTTCAGACATCCACATGTATGAAACACTCCCAACTGTGCCATATAACTGCAAGAATGTAAGCAAGATAATTTTGTCTCAAGTTTGTGATTTGTGTTTGTGTGTGTTTATGTCTGGTTCTAAAAGGTTTTGTATGGTCAATTGAAGTGACCTTTCACACTGTGCCAAAAATCAGGTGATGCTCTGGAAAAGCAGGTGTGCATATAAACAGGGAAAGATATGCCTTCAGCTCAACTCAAACACGATGATCACGTTCACACTGAAATGGCATTTTATCCACCAATAAGGAAGACTTTCGAAAATAGTTTCTGAATTTAACCATGGCAACGTTCCTTCCTAAAAAGGAACGTCACTCCAGCAGAGAGTCCCGACGTCTGGCGCAGAAGAATCTACTGGGCTGCCAACTTCGGGTCGGCCCACCCAGTCTGCTCGCACTGGTACTACACGCACGAGGACTACACGCACTGGCACTACACACACGAGCACTACATGCACTGGCACTACACGCACTGGCACTACACACACGAGCACTACACGCACTGGCACTACACACACGAGCACTACACGCACTGGCACTACACACACGAGCACTACACGCACTGGTACTACACACACGAGCACTACACGCACTGGCACTACACACACGAGCACTACACGCACTGGCACTACACGCACTGGCACTACACACACGGGCACTACACGCACGAGGACTACACGCACGAACACTACACACACGGGCACTACACACACGAGCACTACACGCACGAGGACTACATGCACGAACACTACACGCACGAGCACTACACGCACGAGCACTACACGCACGAGGACTACACGCACGAACACTACACACACGGGCACTACACGCACGAGCACTACACGCACGAGGACTACACGCACGAACACTACACGCACGAGCACTACACACACGAGCACTACACGCACGAGGACTACATGCACGAACACTACACGCACGAGCACTACACACACGAGCACTACACGCACGAGGACTACACGCACGAACACTACACGCACGAGCACTACACACACGGGCACTACACGCACGGGCACTACACGCACGAGGACTACACGCACGAACACTACACACACGGGCACTACACACACGAGCACTACACGCACGAGGACTACACGCACGAACACTACACGCACGAGCACTACACACACGAGCACTACACGCACGAGGACTACACGCACGAACACTACACGCACGAGCACTACACACACGAGCACTACACGCACAGGCACTACACGCACTGGCACTACACGCACTGGCACTACACGCACTGGCACTACACGCACAGGCACTACACGCACTGGCACTACACGCACGAGGACTACACGCACGAGCACTACACGCACGAACACTACACGCACGAGCACTACACGCACTGGCACTACACGCACGAGGACTACACGCACGAGCACTACACGCACGAGCACTACACGCACGAACACTACACACACGAGCACTACACGCACGAGCACTACACGCACGAACACTACACACACGAGCACTACACACACGAGCACTACACGCACGAGGACTACACACACGAGCACTACACGCACGAGCACTACACGCACGAGCACTACACGCACGAGGCACTACACACCACGAGGCACTACACGCACGAGCACTACACACGCGAGCACTACACACCACGAGGCACTACACGCACGAGCACTACACGCACGAGCACTACACGCACGAGCACTACACGCGACTACGCACGAGCACTACACGCACACGAGCACTACACGCACGAGCACTACACACCACGAGCACTACACGCACGCGAGGACTACACACACGAGCACTACACGCACGCAGACACTACACGCACGAGGACTACACACACGAGCACTACACGCACAAGGACTACACACACGAGCACTACACGCACGAACACTACACGCACGAGGACTACACACACGAGCACTACACGCACGAGGACTACACACACGAGCACTACACGCACGAACACTACACGCACGAGGACTACACACACGAGCACTACACGCACGAGCACTACACACACGAGCACTACACGCACGAACACTACACGCACGAGCACTACACACACGAGCACTACACACACGAACACTACACACACGAGCACTACACGCACGAACACTACACGCACGAGCACTACACGCACGAGCACTACACGCACGAACACTACACACACGAGCACTACACACACGAGCACTACACGCACGAGCACTACACGCACGAGCACTACACGCACGAGCACTACACGCACGAGCACTACACGCACGAGCACTACACGCACGAGCACTACACGCACGAGCACTACACGCCACGAGCACTACACGCACGAGCACTACACGCACTGAGCACTACACACACGGGCACTACACACACGAGCACTACACGCACGAGGCACTACACGCACGAGCACTACACGCACTGAGCACTACACACACGAGCACTACACGCACTGGCACTACACACACGAGCACTACACGCACTGGCACTACACGCACGAGGACTACACGCACGAGCACTACACGCACGAGCACTACACGCACGAGCACTACACGCACGAGGCACTACACGCACGAGGCACTACACGCACGAGCACTACACGCACGCAGGCACTACACTACGCGAGGCACTACACACACGAGCACTACACGCACGGCACTACACGCACGAGCACTACACGCACGAGCACTACACGCACGAGCACTACACACCACGAGCACTACACGCACGAGGCACTACGCACTACACGAGCACTACACACACGCAGGCACTACACTACACGAGCACTACACACACGAGCACTACACACACGAGCACTACACGCACGAGCACTACACACACGCAGGCACTACACACCGCAAGCACTACACACGAGCACTACACACCACGAGCACTACACACCACGAGCACTACACGCACGAGCACTACACGCACGAGCACTACACGCACACAGAGCACTACACACACGCAGGCACTACACACACGAGCACTACACGCACACGAGCACTACACGCACGAGGCACTACACACACGCAGCACTACACGCACGAGCACTACACACACGAGGCACTACACGCACGAGCACTACACGCACGCGAGCACTACACACACGAGCACTACACGCCACGAGGCACTACGCGCACGAGCACTACACGCACGAGCACTACACGCACGAGCACTACACACCACGAGCACTACACGCACGAGCACTACACGCACGAGCACTACACGCACGGACTACACACACGAGCACTACACGCACAAGGACTACACACACGAGCACTACACGCACGAGCACTACACGCACGAGCACTACACGCACAAGGACTACACACACGAGCACTACACACACGAGCACTACACGCACGAGCACTACACTCACGAGGACTACACGCACGAGCACTACACGCACGAGCACTACACGCACGAGCACTACACGCACGAGCACTACACGCACGAGCACTACACACACGAGCACTACACGCACGAGCACTACACGCACAAGGACTACACACACGAGCACTACACGCACGAACACTACACGCACGAGCACTACACGCACAAGCACTACACACACAAGGACTACACACACGAGCACTACACGCATGAGCACTACACGCACAAGCACTACACGTACAAGGACTACACACACGAGCACTACACTCACGAGCACTACACGCACGAGCACTACACGCACGAGCACTACACGCACGAACACTACACGCACAAGGACTACACACACGAGCACTACACACACGAACACTACACGCATGAGCACTACACGCACAAGCACTACACGCACGAACACTACACGCACAAGGACTACACACACGAGCACTACACACGAGCACTTCACGCACGAGCACTACATGCATGAGGACTACACATACGAATGGACTGTGTAATAGGATGCAGAAGCTGCAATAACCGGAGAAGAACCTACGAATGAAATTGCACTTGACCCAGCCCGTTGGCACTGTGTGTGCAATTATGCTAAGACTGGCATGGAAATACCAATACAACATGGCGATGCCCATCAACTTTGCACTTATGATGGATGGCATAGTGCTGCGCTTAAAATAGGGCCCAAAATACAAGAGTCGCTTCCGAACTCACGATTGTATATAAAGTGTTTTGGCATCTCGTGAGTCTGTTTTACGCTGTAGTGTGAACGTGACCAACGCACCTTCAGGATGTTCAGGCATTACGTGCAGTGATAACGTGTGCTTTGGCTGATTTCCTGCAGTATTCCTGGAGTTGATGAAGGTGACGGCTCGAGGTCTGTTTCCAGCATCTTCATCATCATCCCGCCGTTCCGTCCCCATGGGAACTGATGATGCAAATGAGAGCCGACCGCTAATTGGTTTGGTTGGTTCCAACAGCTTCTTGGACCACAGCAGATAGTTGTTAAGCTGTCTGATGAGACGTGGATTGGCTGAGAGTTAAACACGAGTTTTCCACCTGAACGTTGAGTTATTTCATTCTCTCTTCATTTGTGAACGAATGAACTTTTCTTGACAAATGGCATCGCTTTAAGCAATCTCACATTCAGGGTGAATCTAATTTGAGATATAAATAGAATTCATATTACAGGAATAATTAGTTGTGTCTGCCAAGTCAAGCATCACTATTACAATAGAGCCAAAGCTGCTATTACAGATGCAAACGGCATAAATGTGGAGTTCCCATCAACTTGAATGGGGAAGACCAAAATCTCCAAAACGGTTGGCCAAGATTATAACAACAAAAATAAAAAATCTAATTAACAGTTACACCTGACAACAATGGCATCATAAATATATATATATATTTTTAAATCACGCTAAACAATGCACATGCTCATCCTCGAGTTGACTGACATGGTGATGTCTGTATCTAAAAGCTCATTGGTTCGTTTACCTGTAAGGCGGGACTTCCTTTTCTACACCCGCCATATTGGGCGTTCCAATTTCTCCCATTCATCATGGTGGTCTGAATGCTTGTTTTCACATTTAAAGTGCCCATGAAACCGGCACAATGTAAACGTCGACAGTATGTGCTGGAGTGTCTCTCTCGCTGCTTCTGCGGAGGAGATGAAGTGTGTCTCTCGTGGGCCTCCGTAGCTCTCTCTCCGTCTCACTTTCTCTGATACGAGCGTGTACATGAGCAAATCTGTTCCAGCATAAACAGCAGCGTGTTCACCGTGGCGCTCTGTGAGCTCTGCTTGTGGTGACGTGGTCAAAGATGGCGTCTCGGTTGGCATTGGTTGGCACAGAGATGCTGGCTGGCATCACTGCAGGCCATGACAATCAGCTCCAGGCACTGACAAGCCTGTTGCTTAGCAACCCCATTGAACTTTGGCCCGCTTTACTGTGTTTCCAACATTTCTAGAAAAGAGAGAGAGCGAGAGAGACCATCATTTGATGGCGTGATGGGTTTGTATACATTTTGGAGATTTATGTTGAAGGTGACTAGTGTTTTACTTGATACATATATATATATATATAAAATCGTGCAATATTCATTTGTGTTCATTCATATGGTACTATAGGTGCCTCAAACCCATTGCAATCTCCTTTTTAACTACTTTTGTATAGATAAATCTATACATGCACTCTGATAATAATAGTACTATTATCATAGTCATGTTGCAATGCACTTTAGTATTTTAGTCATAATACAGTCATGCACTTTAGTCATAATAGTGTCCAAAAATAAACAACATAATATTGCCATGGTACTATAATAAAATAAAAATAATAGGGTCATTGACAAGTATAGATCATCAAGCACCTTGAATTAATGAGAGAGTTTTCAGGCATATTTTTAAAGTGAATTTCTATTTATTAACTTATTTGACAAATATCATGAATTTTTCTATCACAATCGAGACGTTTTTTTCAGGGTTGCACAATATGACCTAATTACTGTAAATGACCTCAATAAAGTCTAAAATCTCCTTTAAAACACGTAAAACACCTTGTGATATTTTTTTGATTATTTTTATTTTAAGACACCCCAAAAAAACAACAACTACAACAATTTGACTTATTTTCTGTTCAATTTCATAAATGGTGTTAGTTGTTACTTTGGTCCTTTGATAGACATAGAAAACATAGAACTGAACGATTATTTTAGACATGTGGTATTTACATAATGCACCGCTTCATAGTGCTTTAACGACTTCACCATCAATTACTGTTTTGATAGTGAAGTCGTTACTCCTAAAACAATTGTTATTTCCTTTTTATAACTTTAGAAAGTTTAGAAAGTGGAATTTTCCCCCATTCATCCATTATGTAGGACTTCCGCTGCACAATTGTGCATTTCATAATGCACCACACATCCAACATTTGGAGAGGAGTGAATCTGGGATAAATCGGCCTAAAAATCTTGTAGTCTGAGCCCGCCTTACTTTTCGACAGCATCGTACCACTGGGATTTCTCCTTGTCGTCCGAAGAGCTGCCAGATTTGTCACGGCATTGCTCAATGGCTCTTTGGTTTACACGAGCACCAAGCGGGCCAACTGAACCGTGCCCGAGCTCACCTCTTCAAGTGGGCCAACTGAACCGTGCCCGGGCCCACCTCTTCAAGTGGGCCAACTGAACCGTGCCCAGGCCAACCTCTTCAAGTGGGCCAACTGAACCGTGCCCGGGCCCACCTCTTCAAGTGGGCCAACTGAACCGTGCCCAGGCCAACCTCTTCAAGTGGGCCAACTGAACCGTGCCCGGGCCGACCTCTTCAAGTGGGCCAACTGAACCGTGCCCAGGCCAACCTCTTCAAGTGGGCCAACTGAACCGTGCCCAGGCCAACCTCTTCAAGCGGGCCAACTGAACCGTGCCCAGGCCAACCTCTTCAAGCGGGCCAACTGAACCATGCCCAGGCCAACCTCTTCAAGCGGGCCAACTGAACCGTGCCCAGGCCAACCTCTTCAAGCGGGCCAACTGAACCATGCCCAGGCCAACCTCTTCAAGCGGGCCAACTATACCGTGGCTGATCCCACCTCTTCAAGCGGGCCAACTATACCGTGGCTGATCCCACCTCTTCAAGCAGGTCAACTGAACGGTGCCCGGGCCCACCTCTTCAAGCGGGCCAACTGAACCGTGCCGGAGCTCACCTCTTCTAGCGGGCCAACTGAACCGTGCCGGAGCTCACCTCTTCTAGCGGGCCAACTGAACCGTGCCGGAGCTCACCTCTTCAAGTGGGCCAACTGAACCATGCCCGGGCCCACCTCTTCAAGCGGGCCAACTGAACCGTGCCGAGCTCACCTCTTCAGCGGGCCAACTGAATCGTGCGGAGCTCACCTCTTCAAGCAGGCCAACTGAACCGTGTCCGAGCTCACCTCTTCAAGTGGGCCAACTGAACCTTGCCCGGGCCAACCTCTTCAAGCGGGCCAACTATACCGTGGCTGATCCCACCTCTTCAAGCGGGCCAACTGAACCGTGCCAGAGCTCACCTCTTCTAGCGGGCCAACTGAACCGTGCCGGAGCTCACCTCTTCAAGCAGGCCAACTGAACCGTGCCCGAGCTCACCTCTTCGAGTGTGCCAACTGAACCATGCCCGGGCCAACCTCTTCAAGCGGGCCAACTATACCGTGGCTGATCCCACCTCTTCAAGCGGGCCAACTGAACCGTGCCGGAGCTCACCTCTTCTAGCGGGCCAACTGAACCGTGCCGGAGCTCACCTCTTCAAGCAGGCCAACTGAACCGTGCCCGGGCCAACCTCTTCAAGCGGGCCAACTATACCGTGGCTGATCCCACCTCTTCAAGCGGGCCAACTGAACCGTGCCAGAGCTCACCTCTTCTAGCGGGCCAACTGAACCGTGCCGGAGCTCACCTCTTCAAGCAGGCCAACTGAACCGTGCCCGAGCTCACCTCTTCAAGTGTGCCAACTGAACCATGCCCGGGCCAACCTCTTCAAGCGGGCCAACTATACCGTGGCTGATCCCACCTCTTCAAGTGGGCCAACTGAACCGTGCCGGAGCTCACCTCTTCTAGCGGGCCAACTGAACCGTGCCGGAGCTCACCTCTTCTAGCGGGCCAACTGAACCGTGCCGGAGCTCACCTCTTCAAGCAGGCCAACTGAACCGTGCCCGAGCTCACCTCTTCAAGTGGGCCAACTGAACCATGCCCGGGCCCACCTCTTCAAGCGGGCCAACTGAACCGTGCCGGAGCTCACCTCTTCAAGCGGGCCAACTGAACCGTGCCGGAGCTCACCTCTTCTAGCGGGCCAACTGAATCGTGCCGGAGCTCACCTCTTCAAGCAGGCCAACTGAACCGTGCCGGAGCTCACCTCTTCAAGTGGGCCAACTGAACCGTGCCCGGGCCAACCTCTTCAAGCGGGCCAACTATACCGTGGCTGATCCCACCTCTTCAAGCGGGCCAACTGAACCGTGCCAGAGCTCACCTCTTCTAGCGGGCCAACTGAACCGTGCCGGAGCTCACCTCTTCAAGCAGGCCAACTGAACCATGCCCGAGCTCACCTCTTCAAGTGTGCCAACTGAACCATGCCCGGGCCAACCTCTTCAAGCGGGCCAACTATACCGTGGCTGATCCCACCTCTTCAAGCGGGCCAACTGAACCGTGCCGGAGCTCACCTCTTCTAGCGGGCCAACTGAACCGTGCCCGAGCTCACCTCTTCAAGCAGGCCAACTGAACCGTGCCCGAGCTCACCTCTTCAAGCGGGCCAACTGAACCGTGCCCGAGCTCACCTCTTCAAGTGGGCCAACTGAACCGTGCCGGAGCTCACCTCTTCAAGCGGGCCAACTGAATCGTGTCCGGAGCTCACCTCTTCAACTGAACTGTGCCCGGGCCCTAACCCTGCCTAGTGTGAGAACACCCATAATATGGTACTTCAAGTTTCTTCCAAAAATACCATGGTACTACATGTCCAAAAAGTTATGGTAATATACGATGGCACCCAAAACCACTACAATTTTCTTTTATTTTTTTAGCCAATATGATTACGAACCAGAATAAAGGCGTCAGGTGACGATTAGCATATTAATTAGTGTGTTTTGTGTTGTGGTGGGAATCTCTCTGGCTGTGTGATGAAAGAGCTGTTGATTCTGGAGCGAGCCACAGAGTCAGACCTCTATTTATACACACCAGATCGCTCACACTCGTTTGTTACGACTCTGTATTTCATCTCTCTCTCCATCTCTCTCACAGCACATGGCCAACAGTCTTGTTTCTTTGTCTGTGTTTTAACATGGACAATCGAAACACAACATCATGCTTTCAATTAACCTTTTGGATTATTAGTTCAAAACCAACGTCCTCTTTTGATTAGTGCTGTTTTAGAGCTCTGTGTGTGTGTGTGTGTGTGTGTGTGTGTGTTTGAAGAGAGCAGGCTAATGGTTTTAATAACGTTTATGAGAGCGCTGGTATTTCCCCTACAGCTGCTTTCATTCTCTGCAAAGTGCCAAACGCTTTCTGGACTCGTAGAGAAAAAAAGAGACTTTAAACAAAACAGATGTGACTACAGCAGGTTACACTGTGTTTGTGTGTGTGTGTGTTTGTGTAGCCTCTTAGACACCTATTCTTTACACATGCAAACCTACAAACACAAGCACACAGACACACACAGCTGCCTGTGAATTGTAAAGAATGTGAGAAAAGGGATTTTACTGCCAGTGCAGATCTGAGAGTCTGTCACATGCATGCACACCTGTGTCGCCACTATGATGACTGACAGCTTGCAGGATGACACTTACAGAGACATAAGGACATGCGTGTCTATTGGTGCCACACATACTCTGATGTTGTATAGCTGCAGATTTTGCGTTTGATGTGTGTGCCGGTCCCTTACGGTAAACATACTGTAATTTAAGAGTCTTATTTATGATCCTGAAGGAAACTGACTCATTTGGTTTGATGTCTAGAGCAATGAATCATGGGTAGAGTTCAGTAGATGGGGTGGGTGGGGGTGGGGGGGGGTCTTCTGGAAATAGTTGCCCTTTAAGATGCATTTTCTCCAGCCTTTGATCTGCGTTGATAAAAAGAAATACTTGGAAAACTTTATTTACGAAATGTTTCACATAATTAAAAAAGCTCAAAGCACGGCAGACGTAACCAAAAACAGCACCACTTATTGATTGCATACGACAAATGAAGAAAATACACTAACAAAATAATATATTTACTACGGAAGCCCCGAAGCGCACTGTGAAAAAAAAGGTGCAATTTTTTTTTAGGTGTCTTAGTACCTCCCTGAGCCTACAATGTCCTGCCTATTTTTTATTTTTTTTTCTCTCTACATTTGTTTTCTCTAAAAACTAAAATTTCTCTCTCTAATTTTTTTCTCACTCAAAAAAAAAAAAAAAAAAAAAAATCCTAAAAATCAATTTTTCAAAAAATATAAAAATAAGAATCACTTTTTTTTTCTCTCAAAATGTAACATGTGACCTAAAGTATATTCATTTAATTGTGGGATTTCATGTATTAATAAACTCTCAACTGTTAAGTATGTTTGTTCCTAGATTAACATACAGAACATTAACAACATTCTTGTTAGAGGATTATGCAAAAAATGAATTATTATAATAATAATAATTATTATTTTCTTTACAAATTTGACAGATTTTTTCTAAATAATTCCATATATACATTTATATGTTTTTTTTTTTTTAGTTTTTGATTAGTTTTGTGGTGCACATTTGAATGTGTTCAAAAGTGCTCATGAAGCAAATTTCTGTGTAAATAAAGTTCTTAAAACTGTTCTTATGTATATCGTTACATTATACATGTATATCGTTACATTATACTTGTATATCGTTACATTATACTTGTATATCGTTAAATTGTACATGTATATCGTTAAATTGTACATGTATATCGTTACATTATATATGTATATCATTACATTGTACATGTATATCGTTACATTATATATATATATCGTTACATTATACATGTATATCGTTAAATTGTACATGTATATCGTTACATTATACATGTATATCGTTAAATTGTACATGTATATCATTACATTGTACATGGATATCGTTACATTGTACATGTATATCGTTACATTATACATGTATATCATTAAATTGTACATGTATATCGTTACATTATACATGTATATCGTTAAATTGTACATGTATATCGTTACATTATACATGTATATCGTTATATTGTACATGTATATTGTTACATTATACATGTATATCGTTAAATTGTACATGTATATCGTTACATTATACATGTATATCGTTAAATTGTACATGTATATCGTTACATTGTACATGTATATCGTTACATTATACATGTATATCGTTACATTATTCATATATATCGTTACATTATACATGTATATCGTTACATTATACATGTATATCCGTTACATTATATATGTATATCTTTACATTATACATGTATATCATTACATTATACTTGTATATTGTTACATTATACTTGTATATCGTTACATTATATATGTATATCGTTACATGATACTTGTATATCGTTACATTATACATGTATATCGTTACATTATACTTGTATATCGTTACATTATACATGTATATCATTACATTATACATGTCTATCGTTATATTATAGTTATATATCGTTACATTATACATGTATATTTATATATCGTTACATTATAAATGTATATCGTTACATTATATCATTATATCGTTACATTATACATGTATATCGTTACATTATACATGTATATCGTTACATTATATATGTATATCGTTACATTATACTTGTATATCGTTACATTATATATGTATATCATTACATTATACTTGTATATCATTACATTATATATGTATATCGTTACATTATACATGTATATCCGTTACATTATATATGTATATCATTACATTATACTTGTATATTGTTACATTATATATGTATATCGTTACATTATATATGTATATCATTACATTATACTTGTATATCGGTACATTATATATGTATATCATTACATTATACTTGTATATCGGTACATTATATATGTATATCGTTACATTATACATGTATATCGTTACATTATACATGTATATCTTTACATTATACATGTATATCATTACATTATACTTGTATATTGTTACATTATACTTGTATATCGTTACATTATATATGTATATCGTTACATGATACTTGTATATCGTTACATTATACATGTATATCGTTACATTATACTTGTATATCGTTACATTATACATGTATATCATTACATTATACATGTATATCATTACATTATACATGTCTATCGTTATATTATAGTTATATATCGTTACATTATACATGTATATCGTTACATTATTCATATATATCGTTACATTATAAATGTATATCGTTACATTATATCATTATATCGTTACATTATACATGTATATCGTTACATTATACATGTATATCGTTACATTATATATGTATATCGTTACATTATACTTGTATATCGTTACATTATATATGTATATCATTACATTATACTTGTATATCATTACATTATATATGTATATCGTTACATTATATATGTATATCATTACATTATACTTGTATATTGTTACATTATATATGTATATCGTTACATTATATATGTATATCATTACATTATACTTGTATATCGGTACATTATATATGTATATCATTACATTATACTTGTATATCGGTACATTATATATGTATATCGTTACATTATACATGTATATCGTTACATTATACATGTATATCGTTACATTATACTTGTATATCTTTCCATTATATATGTATATTGTTACATTATACTTGTATATCTTTACATTATATATGTATATTGTTACATTATACTTGTATATCGTTACATTATATATGTATATCATTACATTATACATGTATATCGTTACATTTTCTGTTCTTGGTCAGATTATTGTATTTTTGAATATTTTATAATTTTTTGCATAATTTGTCAAAACTACAGCTTGATTGGAAATGACGCCTAATTCATGTCTCATATTTCACACAATAAATACTAAAATGCTTCATGTTTGTGTCACTCTTTGTTAAGACGATCAGAGTTTTAAACATGAAATAAACTGTTTTATAATGTATTACATTTACATTTATGTCTTTGGCAGACGCTTTTATCCAAAGCGACTTACAGTGCAGTTATTACAGGGACAATCCCCCCGGAGCAACCTGGAGTTAAGTGCCTTGCTCAAGGGCCTAACAGTGGCATCTTGGTGGTGCTGGGGCTTGAACCCCCAACCTTCTGGTCAGTAACCCTGAGCCTCAACCACTGAGCCACCACTGCCCCATTAAAGACATTTGAAAAGTTCCAAGGAAAAATGTTGATATCTGTTTATATATATATACTGTATATATATTTATATAAATCTAAAGTTGAAGAAACACCTTCTATAGTATACGGTTGCATGCAATGCACATTTTCCTTAATGAGTCGTAATGCATGTACAGTTTTTATTGTGTATCACAAAACACTGTTATACTGTAGCACATTAAGTAAATATTTGGACATGTCATTTGATTTTCTGTGGCTGTTTTCACAGTCAAGAGTTTGTCTTCTTTTTTCAAATGACCTTCCAGACTCTCACTCTTTGTTCTCACTCTTTTCCCTCCACAAAGCCAAACAATCCGCTCTGCTCCAGACCGTCTGAATTCAGCGGCGAGTGTAACTCATTAGTGCCCCGCTGAGCTCAGATCTCAAAACCCTGAAATGACACCAAACGTCCCCGACTGAGTCTCATCATAATTGCTCAGTTACTATCCAGACGGTTTCAAAAACATTTCTTGAGTTTATATTGTTCATTTAGAGCCCTCATGAATTACCTCACATTTGACTTCCTCAACTTCCTGAGACCTGAGCGGGACTGATGTGTGCACTTTCTATTTCCCTTTTTGATATGTAACAAGTAGCACCTAATTAACATCCAAAAGTTTCCTAAAAATGTAGGTCCTCATATGTGGACAGCGGGACTAAGTTTGATGATCCATTATAAATGTTGAATCTATGTACTGATGATCATCGTCCCATGTGTGTCAAACATGTTGAGTGATCCAAACATCATCTGCAGCCTGAAACTGAACTTTTGATCCGATTTTAGGAGTGAACGCACTTAACTGCACAGAGAGATATAGGATGCTCCCTTGCTCCCTATTTAGTGCATGACTTAACCTCCAGTGTGCTGTCTGTCTGCACTGGTCTCAGAACAGTTATAGGAGAGCTATAGGATGCTCCCTTGCTCCCTATTTAGTGCATGACTTAACCTCTAGTGTGCTGTCTGTCTGCACTGATCTCAGAACAGTTATAGGAGAGCTATAGGATGCTCCCTTGCTCCCTATTTAGTGCATGACTTAACCTCTAGTGTGCTGTCTGTCTGCACTGATCTCAGAACAGTTATAGGAGAGCTATAGGATGCTCCCTTGCTCCCTATTTAGTGCATGACTTAACCTCTAGTGTGCTGTCTGTCTGCACTGATCTCAGAACAGTTATAGGAGAGCTATAGGATGCTCCCTTGCTCCCTATTTAGTGCATGACTTAACCTCTAGTGTGCTGTCTGTCTGCACTGATCTCAGAACAGTTATAGGAGAGCTATAGGATGCTCCCTTGCTCCCTATTTAGTGCATTACTTAACCTCCAGTGTGCTGTCTGTCTGCACTGGTCTCAGAACAGTTATAGGAGAGCTATAGGATGCTCCCTTGCTCCCTATTTAGTGCATGACTTAACCTCCAGTGTGTTGTCTGTCTGCACTGATCTCAGAACAGTTTGAAATGCACCTTATTTTCATCATAACTCCATATAAAGCCTCTGAAAGACACATTTATCAGCTTTTAGATGCGTCCGTTAATTCTCAATGTGATAATGCACAGAAAATATATAGGAATGCATTTACTAATGTTAATGAATAGACTGTATTGTACAGTGGTAACAAAATAAAATATAACAAAATCTATATTAAAAGGAAGCAAAATGACCCACAGATGTGTTCAAGTTGAACGTTATTCAAAATAACATGTTTTTCAACTTTTAAGGGAATCATTTCCCAATATCCACGAATGTGGACATCATGTTTATCAGCACGCTGACTCGCGAAAATAAATGTGTTTTGTTAAAGCGGCATATCAAATGAAAGAAGAGACTCTACTCTTATCATCCAAAAAGGTTTTAGGTAAAAAATTTAAAGAGATTTCTTATCAGAGGCACTTATGTTGGCGCTGCGCCCATAGAGGCACTTCACTGAAATTGACGTCATGTTGTTGTGTCACGTGACTCACGTGACTCGGTGCATCAGAAGTTTAACCCTTTACATGACAGTCTAGAGTCTTGTGAACAGTATTCAGTCCATTTAATGTAATTTAAATGATGCCTTGCATATAGTAGAGCCAAAATGTGACGTCCACGTATGTGGACACTGGGTCGCATGAGGTTAATATGCCGTATTTCTAAGTGAAACAAGATAATCAACTAAACCAAAAATGCAGAGTGAGATCTGGAATTGATTGGATCGTCAAAAGTGGTTGATATATTGCAGAATGGAGGAAGGTGTTTGGAGGGGAGGGGTCGATGCGTTATTATTTGGAATAACATGCTCTGATGGATCATTTTCAAACCAAGAAAACCTGGACCGCTGTTAGAGGTTTGAGCAAATCACTAACACTTACTAGAAGCAATAGTAGTGAAACTTTAAGTTGGATACTTCTGATGTATTTTACTATACCTGAGCTTTAGATTACATGGCTTTATGGAAAATAAAATACATATTTCATTAAATACAGTGTCAATGTTTTCCTCTCACACCTGCATTAGCGCCACAGCACAGTGAAACACATTCCCAGTTTCATGTGGCATTTTTCCACAGATGTGGCCACTGTAAAAGGAAGAAATTGCACGTGTGTGTGTGTGCTGCACATTCCTGCACCTGTGTGCTGTGTGCTGTGCGCTGGTGTGTGTGTGTGTTTATTGTAAGGCTGGGAAAGGCGGCCCTCACGTTGGCGGGGGAGATATAATTGGAAGTGTTGGGCTCTCTGGCTGTTCCCTGCAGCTCAAACCCTCAGAGAGGAGAAGAGGGGGGCAGAAATTGGTCCCAGCTGTCAAGTCAAAGCTCAAGAAACTGACTGTCAAACCAGAGCAAATTGTTTGGAGTTTAATGGTGATTTGTGTCATTTTTGCTGTCAATCTATCAAAATATTTTATTCAATTACTCACACAATATGCTGATTAATTCATCGCAATTCATTGCAAATGTCAATATTTGCTGACACAGGCCCACAAATAAAGATAATTCAAAATATATTAATCAAAATGCTAAAAAATTATCTGAGGTAGGCTCAAGGGCTGTTCTCACAAGGCACGTTCTGCCATGCCGTGTTGCACTATTTGCATTGGTCTACGTACGAATGCATCAGACGGACACTTCTGGAGCATCTCTCTGTTTTTGAGTCGTGTTTTCAGCCATTTTTGGTCATAAACGCAGTTTTTTTTAACGATCAGTGTCAGGCGTAAGTTTGAACCTTGTGCGACCCCCTCGTCCACATGTGTGGACATTGTATTTTGGCTTCGCTTTATGCAACACGTAATTACAATTCATTTAAACTGACTAAATACTGTTCACAACACTGTCATTTAAGGGTTAACTTCTATCGCACCGAATCACGTGACAACAGCATTGTGTAGATTTCCGTGAAGCACTTCTATGGACGCAGAGCCAACAAAAGTGCCTCTAGTAAGAAACCTCTAATTTTTTTAAAGAAACCTGTTTGGGTGTAAAGAGTAGCATCTCTAATTTCATTTGATATGCCATTTTAAAAAATGTATTTATTTTTCGTGCGTCAGAGTGCTGATAAACATGATGTCCACATATGTGGATTTTAGGACATTATTCCCTCAAAAGCTGAAAAACTTGTCATTTTGAATAACTTTCAACAGAATCACATCTGTGGGTCATTTCGCTTCATTTTAATATAGATTTAGTTTCATTGTATTTTGTATCACTGTACAATACGGTTCTATTCATTAGCAATAATATATGCATTCCTATAAATATACTGTGTATTTTAACATTGAGAATCAATGGGTTCATGCAAAAGCTGGAAAATGTCTTTCAGAGGCTTTATATGGAGTTATGATGAAAATAAGATGCATTTCAAACTGTTCTGAGATCAGTGCAGAGAGACAGCACACTGGAGGTTAAGTCATGCACTAAATAGGGAGCAAGGGAGCATCCTATAGCTCTCCTATAACTGTTCTGAGACCAGTGCAGACAGACCGCACACTGGAGGTTAAGTCATGCACTAAATAGGGAGCAAGGGAGCATCCTATAGCTCTCCTATAACTGTTCTGAGACCAGTGCAGACAGATAGCACACTGGAGGTTAAGTCATGCACTAAATAGGGAGCAAGGGAGCATCCTATAGCTCTCTATGTAATTAAGTGCGTTCACTCCTAAAATCTGATCAAAAGTTCAGTTTCAGGCTGCAGATGATGTTTGGATCACTCAACATGTTTGACACACATGGGACGATGATCATCAGTACATAGATTCAACATTTATAATGGATCATTTTATTTGAACATGGATGGCAGTAAATGGATTACTTTGAATCAGAATTAATTATGCTAACAGTCCTGGAAACATAATAAAATATTAGATGAGAAAAAATCTGACTTTCTATAGTTTGGTGCTATTTTGGTATTAAAAGTCTCACTGTCCACATATGAGGACTATGGTGAGACAAACGGACCCAAAAGCAGAGGAGCTGTTCAAAGGATATATTAACAGAAAATGTGAGCAGTCACTGAGTTGTGGAATGTCGAAGATCCCGACACCGGCTGCGAGGAAGCGATCTCCGATAAGCGTGAAGAGAGTATTCGTAGGATGAGAGTGTGCATGGTGTAAGTCAGGAATAGATTTGTATAATCCTCAGTTGAAGCTAAATGAGGTGCAGAACAATGCCCAGCTGAGATGGGTAATCTTACTCCCAGAAACGAGGTTCCTCCGTGGAAGACCAGCTGACATGCAGCAAAACTGGAAGGCAACAACACACCCAACATATGGGCAACCAACAGAGAAGGTGAGGTTTGCCCTCAAGTCATGGTATGTCAACAGTACTCTGGATAAGTCCACTGGTTTATTCTGCAATGAAGCACAAGACTGGACAGGGGAAACAGAAGAGTTAAATCAGTGTGACAAACAATACAGACTCCAAGCAAGAACAGTGTTTGTTGATTAATATATTTGTGGGTTTTGGGTTACAAACCAAGGATGCCCCAACACTACCTTTGCTGATGGAGATTGGAGAAGGTATAAGGACAACTGATCCGAATGATTCCCAGAGACAAAGGTGACCGGCTTTGTGGATTGAATGATGATGGACAGCGGCGTGTCACGTAGGGTGTGGGCGATGATGGGTCTTTCCAACTTGACCATAGGAAGTCGCCACCTAGAAGCCAATTCGAAATCCATAAAGTTCCCTTCAGCTCCGGATTCAACCAAGGCGGAAACCATGTGACAGGCAGATCCATACTGCAGCCGGGCTGGGAGAAGTGTCCGAAGTCCAGGGGTTTTGTCCAAATGTGTTGCGCTTGCCAGTAACCCCTCTCCTACTAATGAACCAGGAAGCAGAGAGATGATCAGAAGCAGCACAGTAAACACAGTCCATTAATGAGATGTTGCTGTTTCTCCCTGTGTGACATTTGAGTTCTAGTAACTTGCATGGTTCAGTGTCAGGCCGTGATACTAGCGAGTTGGCTGGAGATGCAGAACGGGTGCGAGGATCAATGCCAGGGTAGGTGGAATACAGCATTGACGGTGGTGATGGCGTAGGGTCAGGTATTGATCGACTCGGATAGCCAAATCCACCAAGTCATCGAAGTGCGGAGGCAAATCCAAAGAATAAATCTCGTCCAGAATGTCGTCGGAAAGACCAAGCAGAAAATGATCCCACACAGCATGGTCATTCCACTCCACAACAAGCAGCTAGGGTATAAAATTCAATCACATAATCTGACACTCATTGATCTCCTTGAGACAGTCCAGATAAAACCCTCACCGCCTCCGATCTTCAGACAAGCAATCAAACACTTGGCTGAGCTCCATGGTAAAGTCATGTGTGACAGGGCGGAGGGCGGGGCCGGTCGTCATTATACACACCCGGACCCTTATCAGGCTAATTAAGCCTCCGAGAGGGATAAAGGCCGATTGCGGATGGTGGTGCGACGAGAAAGAGATGGACATGTCCGTCATGTGTGTGTTTGTGTCTTTTGTTTAAGTTTATCATTAAAATTATTACTTATATCATCAAGCTGGTTCTCTGATATGCCGTAGCTTGTTCCTCGGCCACTCCTCCACCCTCTAACGGACGACAGCCGTGCCTCTCCGGGCGGATCGTAGGCAGTCCTCCAGCCCCTGGCGGACCGCCGAGTTCTCGGGGAACAGAAAGGGTCTCCCCCGCCCCTGGCAGCGGTTCTCCCACTCCAGGCGGTCAGCAGCGAGCCCCTCCCCGCTCGCAGTCGGCGGTCTCAGACCCCGGCACGTTTCAGCGGCTGGTAGGGGACTCCTCCACCCCTGGCAGTGGCCCTGACCGCTCCAGGCGGTCGGTTAGGAGCGACCATTCCTCCGCTTCCAGGCGGCCGCGTCTGCTCCGTTGGGGTGGATGGTAGTGGCGAGAAATCTACTACGGCATATCCCTCCCCCCCGGCATAACCTTCCCTGGTTTCGGCACCAGTGTAAAACAGTTCAATGGAAAGGAGGAGGCGAGAACCAGCCTGACGACATAAACAATATTTTAATGATTAACTTAAACAAAAGACAAACACACACACATGACTGACAGCTTTCCATAAACGTTCTCTCTCATCGCACCACCGTCCGCAATCGGCCTTTATCCCTCTCGGAGGCTTAATTAGCCTGATAAGGGACCGGGTGTGTATAATCACGACCCGGCCCCGCCCTCCGCCCTGTCACAGCATGACGTAAAGTGCAGCAAGGATGTCTGTTGTCCCACATGGCAGTGCCCCATTCGCCAGTCCTTCCAATGAGGAGCGCAATAATACAGGCCACCTTCATCATATCCAAAGCGAAAGTGGGGGGCTATAACGTGAAGAACAGGGAACATTGCGAAAGGAATGTGCTACAGGATTCAGCCTCACCTGAATACGGGGGAGGAGGGGGAGGGGGAATGTGCCTTTTACTCTGTTTACTCTTTGGCTTAAACTTCAACTACACATCTAACTCTATATGTCTGTGTATCCGTATGTGCCTCCATGGCAGGGTCGCTGGGAATGGCAGGTTGCCATGGCACTATGTCCATGGCGATGTGGGATTATTGTCATTATGATGATTATTATGGGCTTTGGACATGCCAGAGCAGTTCAACGAGGCTCATGCATCCATTCACATTCATTTGCCTTCTCCAAATAAATATTTATCAGCCAGTGCGGCGAACGCTTCACTGGGCTTCATAATTCCTGCCGCGTTGGGAAGAGGTGTGCAGGAGGGGTTCCGGGCACTGGACGTCCTTCCAGGGTCACTGGACAAGAGCGCCAGACGCTTGTATGATGGAGGAGACAAATGAGAGATCGTCCTGGAGTTTTGATGGGGGGTTTGAATGGCTTAAAATCTCAATTGACTCTCATAAACAGCAATGAGACTTTTGCTCCTGTTTCTCAGATGTTTCTCCAGTAATCTCACATGTGTCTCCTCTAGTGCTCAATATGTCTCAATATCAACTCAAATATTTCTCAACAACTCTTCCGAGCTAGAAATATCTCTATACTCTTACTGTATGTCAACAACTGATTAATTTGTTTCTTTATTTTTGTCTGAAGGAATTTAAGGAGAATAATCAGAGAAATAGTTGATATGTCAATGGAGCCTAACTGAGAACCAAGGCATAGAAGAGCCAATTTGGATCAATAAAACGTTCCTCTTGGATATTTGGATGTTTAAATATGCACCAAAGTTCCGTAACGTAATTATGAGTCTTCTTAAGTGATGCAAAATCTTTGTGTGGAGAAAAGACCCAAATTTCAGTCATTATTCACTGAAAATCTTCTAGATCGAACTTCGTTCAAAAATCATATCAGGTCAGACATCATTGGTTCTCGTGGTCAAATATCATTGACATCAAACCAAAATGCAGTTTGCCGTTTTGTTATCAAATGACGAACAGGAGCAGATCTAGAGGGAGGCCAGGGGAGCCGTGGCCCCCCCGACCAGACCCCTTAGGGGACAGGGCGGGATTTATTAATTATTTAACATATTTAAACCTTGGTATTTGTAGTAAAACCATATTAATAATACAGGAAAACAAAAACTATTGTAATAAAAATCATAATTTTTGACTTGACTACAAGTACCATGGTTACTACAGTCTACAGTTACATTTGTAAACGCATTCTGTATCATTAACTAACAATGCACAAAATATTTTCAGTGTTTATAAATCTTTGTAAATATAAAAATAGAATGTTTCATATTGCATTAACTAATGTAAACATACAACTTTTAATTTGAACAATTATATGTTGACATTAACATTAACCAAGATGAATAAATGCTAACGTTTATGCTAATGCTAATAAATGAGCTAATGTTGTTAACAAATGTTACCTTATTTTGAAGAGTTACCACAATATTACTATAGTAAAACCACAGTTAAACTATTGTATTTACATTGTGAAAATCATGATACGGAAATATTATTATTCTTATTACCATAGTTTTAATTTTCCTGTTTAATCGAATACAAATAACGACTTAAATTCAGCCTTTATCGCACACAACGCCACTGTATGACTTCAGAAGACTTGGAATATAGCGCACAAGCCGTACAGTCTGCCTTATTGACAGATGTGGTCACTACGAACTGTTGTTCGGAAAAGAGCTGCGTGAGGATTCTTCAAAATTTCTCCTTTTGCATTCTACAGGATACGTAACAGGACAAAGGGTTGGAGGGACGTGCAAGTGAGTAAACGAAAAACAGACATTTCTATTTTTATTTTTGGGTGAATTCTTGCTGCATTACTCGATATTAAAGTCTTGTTTCAAAGCCTCGTTCAAGGCTTACAGTCACGAGTTTGAAAAAGTGCAACACATCATTCACATCAAGTTTCAGTGGGGGGGCGACGCGTCACGCATGCAGATGTAATATGTGTAGGTGGATCTTCATGGATTAACCAACATCCTGAAAATGTCTTCTGCTCTAACCCACCACCTCATTTCTGATGCCCCGTCTGCTTTCTTCTCCCTCCAAAGTAAATAAACCTTCATCTGAACCGAAGCAAATGCCCGTTCCCACTCCCTAACCACCGCGCAGGGAACCGTTTTTATCTGTGGTTAAGTCTTTTTATATAACTGCCGTCACATGGGCCGAGGCCTTCTGTGGCCGCCCTGCCTGCTGCCTGCCACAGGAAAATCAAGTGAAGTCTTTGAGGTCGTCGCCTACACAAGTACTCATTTATTTCCACGTCCAAAGAGAGGTCCGCGGGTAGAGGAGTGCGCCGCGCTCTCCCGCTCCTCCAAAAGGAAGATTATTTTAAAAAGAGTTTTATCTGCTGAGCTCGCACTTTTCCTGTATCAAACCGCCTTTCAAGCGACGGTCCACTTTCAACATGCACTTTATGATGAGCTTTAGGCGTCTGAGATGCAAATATCCCCGTGAGGGGTGCTGCAGGGCGGCCGATAATCATGACTGGCGTGTGACCCTCAGTCAGATTAGAGCTGGCCGATATATTGAATATGCACAATATTTTCATGATGGATTGGTTGATTAAGCAACGTGTATCATATGGATTTAATATGCATTACGTTTCCTCAAGTCCGACCTTTCAATCGATCCGGAAATATTAAAAGCAGCACAATAGCATAAAATACAGTCGTTGCTTTTCAATCAAAAATAGCTCTATTTAAAGGGATAGTCCACCCAAAGATTTGAATTCATGTCGTTCCAAACCCCATGGAATGTGAAAGGAAATGTCAGGCAGAATGTTAAAGTCAGTCACCATTCACTTTCACTGTATGGAAAAATAGGTGTAATGTAAATGAATGGTGACTGAGATTGTCATTCTGCATGCTACTTCTACTGTTGTGTTCTAAAGAAGATAGAAAGCCATACCGGGTTAGAACAACATGAGAGTGAGTAAATTATGACAGTTTTCATTTTTGAATGAACTCGTGAAAAATCATGTTTGGAATATTTTTGTCTTATTTTCTGGTAAATAAGCGAATTTTTTTTTTTGCAATGAATGAATTGATTTAAAAATATGATTTAACCCCCGTGTGACTGCTTTGTGCATGACTAGTAGGGCCTAAGAAACATGCAAAAAATAAATATATATATATTTATTTTTTCTAGCGCATAGTTTTCCTATAAACAATGTGCTCATATGTGGACAGCGGCACTAAGTTGAGACATTTTAAATAACACTAAGATAAAGAAAGTCTGTTTTTTTTCCATCAAATATTTTATTATGTGTTCAGGAGTGTTGATTATTCATGTTACAGACATTACATCATAAATTAGCATAATTTATTCGGATTCAAAGTATCGTCCAGCATCATCCAATCACAGCCAACCATGTTCAAATAAAATGACACATTATAAATGTTGAATCTATGTACTGATGATCATCGTCACATGTGTGTCAAACATGTTGAGTGATCCAAACATCATCAGAACCTGAAACTGAACTTATGATCCGATTTTAGGAGTGAACGCACTTAACTGCATAGAGAGATATAGGATGCTCCCTTGCTCCCTATTTAGTGCATGACTTAAGCTCCAGTGTGCTGTCTGTCTGCACTGGTTTCAGAACAGTTATAGGAGAGCTATAGGATGCTCCCTTGCTCCCTATTTAGTGCATGACTTAAGCTCCAGTGTGCTGTCTGTCTGCACTGGTCTCAGAACAGTTATAGGAGAGCTATAGGATGCTCCCTTGCTCCCTATTTAGTGCATGACTTAAGCTCCAGTGTGCTGTCTGTCTGCACTGGTCTCAGAACAGTTATAGGAGAGCTATAGGATGCTCCCTTGCTCCCTATTTAGTGCATGACTTAAGCTCCAGTGTGCTGTCTGTCTGCACTGGTCTCAGAACAGTTATAGGAGAGATATAGGATGCTCCCTTGCTCCCTATTTATTGCATGACTTAACCTCCAGTGTGCTGTCTGTCTGCACTGGTCTCAGAACAGTTATAGGAGAGCTATAGGATGCTCCCTTGCTCCCTATTTAGTGCATGACTTAACCTCCAGTGTGCTGTCTGTCTGCACTGGTCTCAGAACAGTTATAGGAGAGATACAGGATGCTCCCTTGATCCCTATTTAGTGCATGACTTAACCTCCAGTGTGCTGTCTGTCTGCACTGGTCTCAGAACAGTTATAGAGAGCTATAGGATGCTCCCTTGCTCCCTATTTAGTGTATGACTTAACCTCCAGTGTGCTGTCTGTCTGCACTGGTCTCAGAACAGTTATAGGAGAGCTATAGGATGCACCCTTGCTCCCTATTTAGTGCATGACTTAACCTCCAGTGTGCTGTCTGTCTGCACTGGTCTCAGAACAGTTATAGGAGAGCT
>NC_068309.1:2707159-2797159 GCF_025860055.1 Xyrauchen texanus | reverse complement strand
ATCTCAGTGGTTTCTCCTAGACATCAAAGAGACTAAATGGAGAACAAATTGAGACTTTTGCTTACTACTAATTATTCTGAGAAAAATATGATAATCTCACAATAGTCTCCTTTATTTTGAGCTTCAGAAGAGATCTCAACAATGTCTCAAACTGTGCTCAGATCAATATCTCAGTGGTTTCTCCTAGACATCAAAGAGACTAAATGGAGAACAAATTGAGACTTTTGCTTACTACTAATTATTCTGAGAAAATATGTTAATCTCACAATAGTCTCCTCTAATTTGAGCTTCAGAAGAGATCTCAACAATGTCTCAAACTGTGCTCAGATCAATATCTCAGTGGTTTCTCTGAGATATCAAAGAGACTAAATGGAGAACAAATTGAGACTTTTGCTTACTACTAATTATTCTGAGAAAAATACTGTAATCTCACAATAGTCTCCTCAATTTTGAGCTTCAGAAGAGATCTCAACAATGTCTCAAACTGTGCTCAGATCAATATCTCACTGGTTTCAAAAGAGACTAAATGGAGAACAAATTGAGACTTTTGCATACTACTAATTATTCTGAGAAAAATACTGTAATCTCACAATAGTCTCCTCAATTTTGAGCTTCAGAAGAGATCTCAACAATGTCTCAAACTGTGCTCAGATCAATATCTCACTGGTTTCAAAAGAGACTAAATGGAGAACAAATTGAGACTTTTGCATACTACTAATTATTCTGAGAAAAATGCTGTAATCTCACAATAGTCTCCTCAATTTTGAGCTTCAGAAGAGATCTCAACAATGTCTCAAACTGTGCTCAGATCAATATCTCACTGGTTTCAAAAGAGACTAAATGGAGAACAAATTGAGACTTTTGCATACTACTAATTATTCTGAGAAAAATACTGATAATCTCACAATAGTCTCCTCTATTTTGAGCTTCAGAAGAGATCTCAACAATGTCTCAAACTGTGCTCAGATCAATATCTCAGTGGTTTCTCCTAGACATCAAAGAGACTAAATGGAGAACAAATTGAGACTTTTGCTTACTACTAATTATTCTGAGAAAAATATGTTAATCTCACAATAGTCTCCTCTAATTTGAGCTTCAGAAGAGATCTCAACAATGTCTCAAACTGTGCTCAGATCAATATCTCAGTGGTTTCTCTGAGATATCAAAGAGACTAAATGGAGAACAAATTGAGACTTTTGCTTACTACTAATTATTCTGAGAAAAATACTGTAATCTCACAATAGTCTCCTCAATTTTGAGCTTCAGAAGAGATCTCAACAATGTCTCAAACTGTGCTCAGATCAATATCTCACTGGTTTCAAAAGAGACTAAATGGAGAACAAATTGAGACTTTTGCATACTACTAATTATTCTGAGAAAAATACTGTAATCTCACAATAGTCTCCTCAATTTTGAGCTTCAGAAGAGATCTCAACAATGTCTCAAACTGTGCTCAGATCAATATCTCACTGGTTTCAAAAGAGACTAAATGGAGAACAAATTGAGACTTTTGCATACTACTAATTATTCTGAGAAAAATACTGTAATCTCACAATAGTCTCCTCAATTTTGAGCTTCAGAAGAGATCTCAACAATGTCTCAAACTGTGCTCAGATCAATATCTCACTGGTTTCAAAAGAGACTAAATGGAGAACAAATTGAGACTTTTGCATACTACTAATTATTCTGAGAAAAATACTGTAATCTCACAATAGTCTCCTCAATTTTGAGCTTCAGAAGAGATCTCAACAATGTCTCAAACTGTGCTCAGATCAATATCTCACTGGTTTCTCAAAAAGAGACTAAATGGAGAACAAATTGAGACTTTTGCATACTACTAATTATTCTGAGAAAAATACTGTAATCTCACAATAGTCTCCTCAATTTTGAGCTTCAGAAGAGATCTCAACAATGTCTCAAACTGTGCTCAGATCAATATCTCACTGGTTTCAAAAGAGACTAAATGGAGAACAAATTGAGACTTTTGCATACTACTAATTATTCTGAGAAAAATACTGTAATCTCACAATAGTCTCCTCAATTTTGAGCTTCAGAAGAGATCTCAACAATGTCTCAAACTGTGCTCAGATCAATATCTCACTGGTTTCAAAAGAGACTAAATGGAGAACAAATTGAGACTTTTGCATACTACTAATTATTCTGAGAAAAATACTGTAATCTCACAATAGTCTCCTCAATTTTGAGCTTCAGAAGAGATCTCAACAATGTCTCAAACTGTGCTCAGATCAATATCTCACTGGTTTCAAAAGAGACTAAATGGAGAACAAATTGAGACTTTTGCATACTACTAATTATTCTGAGAAAAATACTGTAATCTCACAATAGTCTCCTCAATTTTGAGCTTCAGAAGAGATCTCAACAATGTCTCAAACTGTGCTCAGATCAATATCTCACTGGTTTCAAAAGAGACTAAATGGAGAACAAATTGAGACTTTTGCATACTACTAATTATTCTGAGAAAAATACTGTAATCTCACAATAGTCTCCTCAATTTTGAGCTTCAGAAGAGATCTCAACAATGTCTCAAACTGTGCTCAGATCAATATCTCACTGGTTTCAAAAGAGACTAAATGGAGAACAAATTGAGACTTTTGCATACTACTAATTATTCTGAGAAAAATATGTTAATCTCACAATAGTCTCCTCTAATTTGAGCTTCAGAAGAGATCTCAACAATGTCTCAAACTGTGCTCAGATACCAAAGTATGCAATCCACATTCATTTAATAGCTCTGTAAACCTTTGTGTCTGTTTTTATTCAGCCAAAGGAATTTTTAGAAAGAAAAAGCATTTGAGACAAAGTTTATACTTCAATGAAACATAACCGAGGACTTAAGTCTCATGAGCTATAAACAAGCAATAGAATTTAATTCCATCTGAAGCAGAACTCTCAACATCCTGATGTACATTTTTGGTGTCAAAGTGAAGATTTCATAGTTTTCATTTCTTTACATCTGCATAATGCATTGAGCAGTAATAGATAAAGCTAAAGACTAAGCCAGGATACATTTCATTTCATTGTCTTTTGTTTTGCTCTATCATGTGATCTCTAATGCTTAACAAAGACCTCTGACGTTTGTTTTCAATCCCGTCTCATCTAATCACTAATTGTGGTATGATATCCAAACACTTCCCTATGTAATACCACTGACCCAGTTACACCCGGTCATCCAAACGAGGATGAGATGCATGTGATCCCTTGATTAAATCTCTGGTCCTCGCGTCCGGATCAGCGTTTAGTGTCTGAGCCCTGAACACAGAGCGGGGGTTTGGGGTTCAACAGTCTGTGGGCAATGCTTCTGCAAACATGAGAGAAGTTGACATTACGTGTGGCATTACAGTCTTCACTATCATATGGATATGTATGTGTTCTCCTTTAGGACAGAGACGTAAAGCACAGATAATAAAATACAATTCTATCCTCTTCTCGAGACAGCGAGCATCACAGGCTTAAAAGCTTAGTGTGCATCCTTGTTCTGTTCCTAATGAGACACTGAAAGGTTTATATATAGACTCAAGACATCGCCACCTTCATCGCCTTAAAATTAATCATCTGTGTCCGTTTACTCACACTCATGTTGCTCCAAAGTCTTGTGTCTTTCTTTTCCACAGTCCAGTTCGTGCTTTTAAGGACTTTAAGATAATTGGTCAATGCATTTAAAAAACATTTAATGCACGGTCAGAAATTTTGGGTCATTTTAAGTTTCACGAAAAACGCCCCTGATGTTTAAGACGTGAGGGCTTATCCTATTGTTAACATTGGATGATGTTGATTTCATTCTTCGGTAAGAGCGTGGTAATATTTCTCAATCTTAATAATTTCTGTTAATGAATTGATTGAATTGAGGTATTTGACATAAGCGGATTAGGCAGTGGGTTTTAAATGTGCCCTCATAAAGGTAAATAACGGCCTGAAAATCAAATCCAGGGGGAAATATTGCCTGTATGTTACTTGCCAAAAAAACCGCATTTGGTCTGAAGCAAATTTTGAGTGGCTGTCAATGGAGAAAGAGGCCTTTTTTGGCAGAAGAATGGTGTAGTTACAGCATCTACCAGTAGGGGCTAACTGACCCGCCCGTGTTAACCAGCTACATTTACATTTATGCATTTGGAGGACGCTTTTATCCAAAGCGACTTTAAGTGCACTTAGAGTTTGTTAACCTGGAGTTAAGTGGCTTGCTCAAGGACACAATGGTTGTGGCTGTGGGGATCGAACCAGCAACCTTCTGATGACCAGTTATGTGCTTTAGCCCACTACGCCAACACCACTACCACTCCGAACTTGACCCCTAGAGATGGGTGATTGGAGGCAAGGGCTTGGAAAGTATGAGATACTTTTTTAATGTCATTCAAAAAGGCTTTAACTTTTTTCCGAACGTTTCATTGTGCATTCGTTAATAAACCGGTGATTGTGATTGCATGTTGACTTTGCACATAATCTGCTCTGTATTTCAGCTCATTGAGTTGGAGAAATGTAGCGCAATTAACAATTCAAGTTCTGTCCGTTTGAGTGTCAATAACCTCGATTTACATACAGAACTGACTTCGTTTGCGAATTCCAAACTGAAAAGAATTCGTTCAGACTGTCGCCAGATTTACCAGGTCGGTGGTATTGATTACTGCAGTATTTTCACATGATCGGGTCGGTGTGTTTGTGAAGTTTTTTGAAGGCTGCTCCACAATCAGCATCCACACGGTTCTTTGTTTCCACAGCTGCAGCCTGTTCCATCCAATCATGTATGAATGTTGTAATTCTCATCCCTGTGGCTCGTGCTTTGTTTCCTACTGTACTGTTGTTATGGTTTGGTTATAATCACACAGTGATGCTACGGTCTGGATTACCTGTTGTGATTTTGCTAAAACATGTTGCTAATGGTTAATAATGTAGCTAAATGTCCATAATATATTCTTCATTATGTCCTGTAAAAAAATAAATAAATCTGTGACATTTGATACACTGTTTCAACAGGACCGGATAAATGTTACACTAATAATAATAATAATAATAAATTTTTCTGTGAGCATAAAGTATTTTCTAGGAGGCCACAGCAGTCCTCATTAAACACAATGGCTGGATGGCACAAGAAGATGTTCAAAGGTGCAAGGATATTTTTCATTCATCTGAACTGTTTCTTGGTGTTTATGACGCTTTCAGCCAAAGCAAACACTCTTCTTCTTCTCTTAGCGGTGGATGCAAAATGCACCTTTTCGATTAAAGAACGAAGCACTATTGTTTCAAAAATCTCCCCCTGTTTTTCCAGTTGTTGTGTGTTAATCTCAGCGCAGATTAAACGTAGAAACCCTCCAAAACCATGCAACTATAAACATGAGCTCAAATATATGGCAAATGTTCATAAATATAATAAATGTCGAGATACATTTTTTAATGGAATTTTTTATTCCATCATGGTCCATTTTTATCTGTCATAGTTGTTTTAATTTCCCTGATAAGTAGTGCATTTATTATTATCTTGATATTGGGCAGTATTAACATTTTCAGTCATTAAAAATGACAATTCTTACGGTAGCAAACGCGAGTCTGGTGATACACATAGTTCTATTGAGAGCATCTATTGCAATAATTCTCTCTCTCTCTCTCTGTGTGTCACAAATATGCATTTACAGCATGCACAAAGAGAGAGAGAGTGAGTGCAATGATGAAACAATGTAAAGATGGGTCAAATCAACACTAATGCACAGTATCATCTCAACCAGGGGTCTGGGCCCACTATGGGACCTCAGCAAACATCCAAGGGGGTGTAAAATGACTCACAATTATATTAAAATAAACTTAATTAAAATGCTTAAACCTGCTAAAATAATTGTCAAGACTGAGGCTTAAAACTGGACTAAAATGACTTCTTGTTTATATTAAGGGGGCGTTCAATTATTATCTTGGGCAATGGTGTCTTGGAGTCAAAAAGGTAGTGTGAAGGCCTGTGACAACCGTAGAAATAACAGGAAAATCCTGGACATTTAAGCAATTCATAAATCACAGCTGGACTGCTTTTTTCAGGTTTGGATAAGGATGTACGGTTGCCCTTCTACTCGTGACAATGAACGTGCTGTTCAGTTATGCATCGATTTGCAGGTGAGCCTGGACAGCAAATTCGCCGTGAGTTTCCTCTGGATATTCCTGGGGCTTTTTATAAAGCAGATGCTATTTCCACCCTGGTGCAAATAAAGGTAGATGCTATTTACAAACCAGTGCAAATAGTGGCAAATATGATTTGCACCCCTAATACTATCATACGGTATAGTGGCATCACTACAGCATGTGTATTGTGTGTTAGAGTCCCAGAGATACACAACATCAACCCCTAAACCTAACCCCAACCTTCCCTTACATGCATTTACTATAGTAGCCATAGTATCACCAAGGTGTTTTGTATTTATATTATAATAACTAATAAATTCATCATGGTTACTACATATATTAACACCATATTACTATAGTAACACCATGGTTAATTGCATCAAAACTATGGTTTCCACCAAAAAACATGGTTACTACAATATTACTGTAGTTCTATACATTTTTATGTACATTAGTAGTATTAAAGAAATTAAAAAAATAGTGCGTAAAACGCAGAATCGAACCCGGGTTGAAAAGGCTCTGACGTTATGCACCACACCAATGCAGCAACACCTATATTGCAATTTGATGTACATTTCTATGCTTCCAATAGACGGGGGCAACTAGCTGCGCCGTGTGGCAGATGCTATTTACACCTGCTAAATAAGGACTACAAAGACCACAAACATGTGTGTATGTGCCTGATGAAACGGAAAACAGTTGTAGTCCTTATCTAGCAACTTATTATCCAACTTATCCAACTTCATTGCTGATTAACATATCACAAGCATATACAAAAATAATAATAATTAAAAAAAAAAGGACTAGAGGTGCTAAAACGAGACAAACCTCAACAGATTCCGCCCCTACAATTACTAATAAATTACCAATATGAATTTTATAATTCACACACATATATTAGTCATACTTTCAAACCCAAGTTCCCAATTTCTTTGCTTTTTTCCATAGACAGAGTGTGGTCATGTGGAACTATGGTGTTATACTTGTGCCACAATTCTGCATGTGCAAAATTATATTTTGAGCGCAAAAAAATGTTCTGCATGTGCAAGATGATATTTTGAGCATGCAAAAATATTTTGCAGGCAGAGTGGTTAGGGGGAGAAAGCAAAAATGAAGAATTCGGAGCAAATGCACATTCAAATAAACTTTATTCAAGCGCAAAATTGATTTTGGTTTGCTCAGAATTAATTTTTCTTTGCAAGAAGATACATTGCTTTACAAAACTGAGTTCAAGCACGTGCATAATAACTGTGTGCGCTCAAAATATCATCTTGCGCGTGCAAAATAACCTTTTGTGCGCCCAATTTCATCTTTCATGCAGAACATTTTTTGCACTCAAAATATCATCTTGTGCGTGCAGTATTTTTTTTTGTACTCAGAATATCATCTCGTGCCTGCAAAATAACCTTTTGTGCGCTCAGAATATCATCTTGCACGTGCAGAAAATATTTTCACTTAAAAAATCATCTTGCGCCAGCCGATTATTGATTTTTTTTTTTTTTTGCACTCAAAATATTATCTTGCGCGTGCAAAATAACCCTTTCTGCGCTCAAAATTTCACCTTGCCTGCAGAACATTTTTTGTGCGCTCAAAATATCATCTTGTGCATGCAGATTGTTTTGTTTTGTTTTTTTATTTTGTTCTCAAAAATATAATCTTGCTCGTGCAAAATAACTTGTTGTGCGCTCAATTTAATCTTGCGCGTGCAGAACATTTTTGTGCGCTCAAAATATCCTCTTGTGCATGCAAAATAACTTTTTGTGCGCTCAACATTTCATCTTGCACATATATAACTCCATAGAGAACTCCTACAGTAGGTGGCTGCACGCGCACGTTGATCCGGTGCGCTCGAGATCTCCGCCGCGCGAAGAGAAGCTCAACGGTGTTGTACAGTCCTGTCAATAAAAACGGAGAGGAGCACGTCAGAAAAGAGGTCTATCTGTTTATTTAACCCATATTTCCAGAGAGTAATTGAGGATTGTTGTAGCTCGTGAGGGACACTTGGAAAGACTTTCTTCAGCGGATTCTCCGATCGCGCTTCGGCTCTACCGGATACCTGAGGCTTGAATTATTCCATGAAGGATCAAGAGTTGCTTTTTCACGCAAAGTGGATTTTTTTGCACTCGATCGTGCCGTGGGTCCGTGTGTGTGTGCGTGTGTGTGTGTGCGCGTGTGTGTGTGTGTGTTCACTGAAGATCAGAGTCGCTCCTCCTGATCGGGTGTTTTCTCACTGCGATCTGTTTCCATGTTTTTAGGTTTATGTGATATTTCTAAAATGCATCATCATCATCACCATCATCACCAGAGAATGGCCACGTTAGGGACGGATAAAGAACTTAGCGATTTACTGGATTTCAGCGCGGTAAGACACTTTCAATCTCACTGCTGTAGCTCAATGTTCACTCTTTCTTTCGTTTTGTCACATTTCATTCAGTTTCTTTGCGCAAATGTGCCCAAAGACCAGTTTAAAGATGACTTTTGCGCACTGACTGAAGAAAGTTGCAAAAGCTTTTGTGGATTTGATAGATGTGATGTTGCATTAGTAATTCTGTTGTCTTATAGATGCCAAACAGCGATTTGAAAATGTTCCCAACACCAATGGTAGTATATCCCACTTTATTCAGTCTTTTCTTGTGTTTTCCTTTCTTTAATACAGTCATTTAAATGTTACTCCTTCAGAACATCCTTAAGGAATGCTGATGGGAATGCTGTCAGAATTTGGAACCCATCCTAATGGGATCAAACAAAAATTCTCCAAGAATCCTCTTAGAATTGAATTCAGTTCTAGTGGATGAACTGACAACCTGAAGTGATGAACTAGCTAAATCATTCTTGTTCGATCCCATTAGGAATATTTAGGAAAATTCCATTAGCATTCCTTAAGTATTCTTTGACAAGGGACGTGAGGTTAGAGCAGATTATAGTGGATTGATGCCTTTCACAAGGGTTCAGTGTCAAATGTGGAAAAAAGATGAAGATGTGCATCCTCTGAGAAATGCATTTGGGAAGTTTTCACTTAGGAAATGAAGCCACAGTTCCCAAAAATACCAGTGTGGACTGGTTATCCATTTTGATCTGTTTATTTACTGTGTGAGATTTTGTTTGGTTGCTTGCACATTATAGGGAAATATAGAGAATATATATCTGCCCAAGTTCAAATTGACTATCTTTATTTATTTCATATATTATTCTTATTCATCCAATAAGACGACGCATGCATATATGATGTAAACAATGCATAACTTTATGCAACTATTGCATGCAATTGGATGGATGAAACAATTGTTATTAACCAGTATTATGAATATTGACTTACAGAGCATGCTATTAAATGTTTCATTTGTTGTCGTGATTGTTTTGTAGATGTTTTCCCCTCCAGTCAGTGGTGGAAAAAATGGGCCGACATCTCTAGGAAGTGGACATTTCTCCGGCTCAAGTATGTCAAATGCAACTAAAACACGTGTCAATGTCTTTTAAGTGTTTATCATTTTGGGTTTGCCGTGTGGGCCCTCGATCGCTAAAGTAATTACCCGGTCCCTATGAATTGCTTTAAATGTATGTGGCATTTGTGAGTTCGTTCTGACCGGGCAAGACCTGGCAAACGTCAGGTGTTGGAGTGTGTGTGGTAATGCGTGTGTGACACGCTACTAACATGCGCCAGAGTCACAGTTCATGGGGTGTGAGAATTATGCATCTTCCTTTGTGATGCGAGTTTAATTGTTGTGGCAGATGTTGTTGTTTGAAATGCTGTACGATGTCGTTCGGCTTGTTTTTCTGCACAAACACACTCATGAATAATTTTTGCAATATGGACGCCGCACCTGCAGGGTTTGTGTGGCCTCAGGACTGCCGAGACGTGTATTGTTAAAAAGTGGCATTTTATTACATTGGAGGTTACTGTTGTTTTTATTTTTGTGCTGCATGCAAGCTGATTTGAATTCCACCTCTCGTGAATGTTGCCTGCGTAAAACAAATAGCTGAAATAATGAATTACAATGACAATAAATAAATGACCTTGACCCTGGAGGTGGTTCTCCATTTAGGCAATTCCGGAAGTGAGCCGACGGAAAGCAGCTAAACGTGGAGCACGCTGCTCATTCCTGTACACGCTTTTGCAGCCGAGTGAATTTGGTCTGCGTTGTTTTTTTAATACATTGATATCGTGATCTGCATGCACAGATGGAGGGCAGAACGAGAGTTGGTTTTGGGGCGACCGGCCCAGTCTTCATGCTTTCAATGGCTGCTATTGTTTTCTTCAGACTTGAGTGTTGTTTAGGGTTTGATCATTTGCATGCCCCCTCCCCCTCCCCTTGCAGTTGGCTATGAAAGGAAATGTTTCATAAAGTGTAATTCTTTGAGGAAAAACCAAGGAAAGATGTTGCTGAAAAGGCATATTAAATATATAACACGCTACTCATGAAAAATGTGTGGGCACTGTGCTAAATTTACGTATTATTTATCTCTTTTAGAGCTTAACGGCTTGGGAGCTAGATTGCTGAAACCCATATTTGGCATTTCCTTGTCTTTGTGTGCAGGGTGGCATCACGGGTAGCATCTCCAAACCGTGTTTCTCGTGCCAGTCTCTGGCATTTGAGAGAATCCGGCTAACGGCAGATAGGCCCCGATGGCGTTGCGTACGTTTGTTCTGGTAACAAGCGTAGCTTATTAAGCCTTGTTGAAAAGTAGGGTTATTTTAATAACGCGCCACTCCCGTTTAAAATACGTGTATGCGGGCCGGGACAAAAGTGTTGGGCGGAAAGCCCGACTGCTTCCTGCTGCTATTTACATCGGTGTGTTTTGGTTATGCTTGTCAATCAAAAGCCACCGTTTGCATTGACTGCACTGATGAAGAGAGAAGAAGATTGTCCTCCTCCTCCTCCACAATCCTGCGCCTCTGAGAACGTCTTTGTCTTTCTCTTAGCGAGCAGAACGGCAGCAGAAAAAGAGGAGAGACACCGAAGGGGAGAGATGCAGAGGAATATCAAACCCTTTATTTGTGACTTCAGATTAGGGATTAATGAGCTTGTAATAGCAATATTATTGCCACCATTTGCTAGTTAACGCTAATAATTAGCCTGCTTATAATAGTCTGATTTTCAGGGTTCAGACTCAAGTGGGTTTTGCTCATGCTTTTGGTTTGAGTGAGATACTGTTATTTTGGCTCACGGATGCTTCTGCATAGGAACGTCGAAACGCCCCAAACTTCATTAGAATTGTAATTGTTCATCACAGTTTGTGAGACGTGTCACCAGTGATGTAGTCGAGACCAGCTCATGCGAGTCCAAGTCCAGTCCGAGACCAGAGCACGTCGAGTCCGAGTCAAGACCAAGACTGGAGAGGGCCGAGTCTGAGTTGAGACCAAGACCAGATGTGTGAATGTATTAAATATAGGTCCGAAGAAAACATTTAATCGGTCGATAGTTTTTAAATTCAATTACTATAATGGGCACAGACATAGAGGGTACAAGAGTCCTACATGAATTAAATCCCAGATTCAGTTTATTGTTCATTCAAAATCCCAGTTATAACCAGAAAATTTAATAAATGAAGATTTGGTGCATAATGTGGGACATTTAACAAGCCCAAAACACAAAAGGGACTCTTATTTTGAAATGACAGAGGCTCTGTTTAAATGGTCTATATTAACAAGTATTTAACCAATCAAGCTTTTTATAGCCTATATATATTCACCAGATGAACACTTTGTATATCGCCGCAGTCCATGCATCTCCACTTTTGGCAATTTTGACTTTTTACCATAGACGGGACGGGACGCACCGAATGACCTCTTCATACTGTTTGAATCGTGCATTGAAATGACCAATGAAATGATGTTTAATCAGGCTGTTTAACAAGTATCTTGTAAGATTGTTTATGAGAAAAATAGTTTTTTCATGCACTTGAAAAATATGTTTTTGGAGATTTTGTGGTTTTTCATCAGACGATATATTTCACCAGATGAGGTTTAATAGGAATAAGGTTTAGAGACACAATGCATGTGCGGATAAGGACGTTTCCATATAGTCAAATATTTATTTGCTTGTCCTCACTTCAATTTAGATTAATTGACTAATTAATAAAAATAGTGCCGGCCACAGAGGAACGCAGACGAATGATAATAAAAAAACTATCGGCATAAACTTTTGCCGATAACCGATAGTTCCAAAAAGCGATTTTATGATTTTACGTGATATCAAGGACCACAATGGAAATGTATTTTTAAATATATAACTAAATATACTATAATATAAAATAACCGATATATCTGTCTACCGCTAGTATTACATGTATAGTTTAAACAAATATTGAGTGTAGGCACTATTTATGGTTTTTCAAATATGAGCTTTCATGTAGTGTGTTATATAGCTGTTTGTGAATGTAAGAAGTCTGCAGGACAAATGGAGTAATTGACTCCCAAAAGAAAAAAAACGATTCTGAACACCTGAAACGAGTCGTTGTAAATCCAGACTTACTTCCTGAACTAACCTACGTGATATGCTAACAAAAAACCCGCCTCTAGTCTTCATTGGCTGCTCGTGAACCGCTTTGACCCGCCCTCAAACACTACACTAAGCGGTAAACCAATCACAACAGACTGGGACATCTGACCAATCAGAGCAGAGTATGCTCTCTGAAAGGAGGAGTTTAGAATGAATGCTTTAGAACGGACCAATCAGAGCAGAGTAGGCTCTCTGAAAGGAGGAATTTAGAATGAATGCTTTAGAACGGACCAATCAGAGCAGAGTATGCTCTCTGAAAGGAGGAGTTTAGAATGAATGCTTTAGAACGGACCAATCAGAGCAGAGTATGCTCTCTGAAAGGAGGAGTTTAGAATGAATGCTTTAGAAGGGACCAATCAGAGCAGAGTATGCTCTCTGTAAGGAGGAGTTTAGAATGAATGCTTTAGAACGGACCAATCAGAGCAGAGTAGGCTCTCTGAAAGGAGGAGTTTAGAATGAATGCTTTAGAACGGACCAATCAGAGCAGAGTTGGCTCTCTGAAAGGAGGAGTTTAGAATGAATGCTTTAGAATGGACCAATCAGAGCAGAGTACGCTCTCTGAAAGGAGGAGTTTAGAATGAATGCTTTAGAACGGACCAATCAGAGCAGAGTATGCTCTCTGAAAGGAGGAGTTTAGAATGAATGCTTTAGAACGGACCAATCAGAGCAGAGTATGCTCTCTGAAAGGAGGAGTTTAGAATGAATGCTTTAGAACGGATCATTGAACGAGTCGTTTTTGACTCTGCAATTTAAATTATGAGCGAATTAAAGTGTTTTTTGAGCTTGGATGCATGTAAATCTATCGTATGAGTCCTTTAAAACAAAATTAGGCACATTTAAAAACCACAATAGGTGCTCTTTAAAGGAATATTCCGGGTTCAATAAAAGTGAAGCTCAGTCGACCGCATTTGTGGCATAATATTGAATATCACTAAAATTTATTTAGACTCATCCCTTCTTTTCTTTAAAAAAAGCAAAAACCAACGTTCCAGTGAGACACTTACAATGGAAGTCAATGGGGGCCAATTTGTGGAGCTTTTAAAGGCAGAAATGTGGATTATATAATTTTATAAAAGCATTACATTGTATTATTTGAGCTGTAAAGTTGTTTAAATCACCATTTTTAAAGTCATTTTAGGATTTTAGGGTTAGTTGACATTACATCGTCATGACAACGAAGTTGTAAAATTGTCTATAACTTTACACGGATGCGGTTATAAGTGATTTATCACAGTAAAATCGTGTTAACACACATATTGTTTACATCTTGTGTCTATACTTTTGAAACAGTGAGTATTTTAACGTATATGGATTGGCCCCCATTCACCCACTGTAATATAGATTTTTGCTTTTAGAAAAGAGGGACGAGTCTAAGTTAATTGATGAGGTAATCAATATCAATATTACGCTACTAATGCTGCTGATCTTGCATTGAACCCGGAATATTCCTTTAAGATCGTGTTGGTTAAACAATTTTACCAGTTGAGAATAAAAATGCAATAAATGCCACAATGCAAAGTGCCTATGTGTCGTAGCGTGGCAATGCAATCTACCAGCAAGGTTTCATCTTGGGGTATGCACAGAAACGTTCATTAACACGTTTTTTAACAGATGTTCTTTTTAACTTGACTAAAGAAAACACCGAGATACAAGGTGCAATGGTCAAAGCTGTCCATTTTGCACGTTTACATAGAAAAACAAATTAAAAACAGCATGGATTGGCGCGATAACGCTTTTGGTGTGAACGCCCCCTTATTAACGTGGCACAGCACCAATGGAAGTTACCTCTTAAATAAGCAGTCTTTTTCTGTGCCATTACCAAAAATAATGACTATTTTCAAACAGGTTTTGAACACTCCCCCCATCTGCCATTGGTCGGCCAATCAGATAGTCCCACCCCAAAATCAAATCATTGTTACTATGGTAATATTTCCATGTTGATGTGTGGTCATATGACAACAATGTAGCATACTCCCTTTGAAATAGTAATCAGTATATTGTGCTAGTAGTTGTTTTTAGAAGTTACAGATACTTTAAGCTCTGAAGGTGTTTTTAAAGATTTCCTGTTTCAGCGGCATACCAAAAATTAAAGCCGTTTAACTCGACAAAAAACAAAACAAAACAAACAATAGGCAGGGTCAAGTGTTTGCTATCATTGTATAACAACTTTTCAGTTTTTAATGATATAGATTACGCTAAAATTCTGAGACTCTCCAAAAATTTACTTATTAGTTCTTATTTTCTGATTGGACATTATATATATTTGGGTGTTAATAAGGCGGCACCAAAATGTATTCTAGTGTACAAAAATGTCTGCACGTGTCCAAAAGCCTCTCCATATAAATAAAACATAATAATTGTACATAAAACACAACATTGACTAAAGTTTTGCATAGCATACAGACATGATATTAATCATGAGATTTCACAGAATGAGTTTCATTCTGTGTCATTTGAGTCATCATTGAGTCTGTGTCATGTGGATTATCTAATGATTTGTGCATGCTATAACCTTGTGTGTGGGCTCGTTTGAAAGATAATCACCTCCTCTAAGTAAAGGTATGTGATATATTATGTTCTGTTTATTTTTCATTAAGTTATTATAGTGAAAATGCGGCATATTAGCGACACCTGTTCACATGTAACATACATTTCAAAGACATATCCTTGGCTATTACTCTCCAAAACTTATTCTGTGAGTAAAACAGATGGGATGGTTGTATTCTTATCTTTAAGAGCTTTCCAACAACATATGACACATGACTCATTGATCAGTTTCATGTTTTTATTGATTACAATAATATGAACAGTGCAACTTGTTTTTTTATAAATTATCAAAACGTAACACTTCTGATTTGTCTGTAAATTTCAAAGGACTTGTTCAGTTTTGGTCATTATTTCCACATGCATTGTTAAGTACAGCTTCTTAGCTTTCAAAAGATACCTAATTCGTGTTGGTCAGGACTGCAGTTATTAATATTTCGATATTTTTGTATTTTTATTTTAATTTTTTTTGCCCATCCGAGCTTACAGTGTTAAGTACAAGTTGTATTTCTGTAAACAACCAAAACAAGCTGATATCAGTAATGCTGAATTACTTTATTAATGTTTTATACAGCTGTAAATTAATTTCACATGGCTTATTTCATAGCGTGGAAAAACGAAACTGTTACGCTTTTACATTTTTTTATAAATTGTACGCAGAAATAAAACAGTGTGATCCTCTATGCATAGAGTTGTACACCCTCATGAATGCTCTTGTTATAAATAAAGTCATTATTTATAGCATTGTTGATTATAATGCTAGTGTTCTAGTTTTGTCGCGTTGTTCATTTGCTGTATATTTACCGTTTACATGGTAAGTGAGCTGCGCGACATTTAATGAATCCAAATCATCACCATTTCCGGACATGACTGGGGTTGGTTAGAATACAGATGCAAAAGCATGTTGTATTAACGCAACAGGAGTGGACCTTAATGCAGTGCTGTAATTGTCATTTTTCGCTCGCAGCCACCGTAAACAATCTGGATGACTTTTTAAGGGAATAATCATGAGAACTGAAGCTCTCTGAGCCACAGGACTCGGCCTGTGCAAAACAATAGCTGCTCTTGTTTTGAACTTGTTTGTGTCTTGCCCCTTAAAAACGACGTCGGGCCTCCATTGAGCTCCGTCCTGCGTGTCCTCCAGAGTTCGTTTCCCACCAGGTCTTTGGCTGGATTCGTGTTCTGTTGACATTGTTGTGTCCTTTAGCCCACTTCCTTTGTGATTAAACGTGTACATGTGTGCGTTTGTGAAGGTGTTTCTTGTATTTTATCTCTGCGCTGCTTTGATAAGACTGGTGTCTGCACTCACGCTGTTTGTTCGAACTGGAAATAAAGCTCTGAAACCTGTTTGTGCTTGAAATGTTCAGGAGGGACACAGACGCAACATTAGCTGCATGTTGATTAGCGCCATGTCATTTTTGTGCTCATGGGATACGTTACAAGTATAAAGTCAACATGATATCAAATCATTGGTACAACAGAAAAACTAGCTTTTGCTTTTTTAGCTTTTTGTTGTGAATTTGTGGCTTTTTCCGTATTTATTTTACAACTTGAATGTGTGAAATGAGTGCAATTAAGGGCAGCATTAAATCATTATGTTTGTCTTGTTATGCATTAAAAATATGTAAACAAATATGATAAATTTGCTTGTACAAAACTGATGTTAAAACGTGTATTTTTATATATATATAAATATGAGTATATTTTAACCTCACAAACGTTTGTTAAATGTATCCTTTAAACAAAACAAAAAAAAATGTGTCAAATTATGGAAGTAAAAAAGTTTTATGTTGACTTTAAATGTTGAGTGTTTTAATTTTCTTAATCGGCATATTTGTCTAAAAATATATAAACATTGTTACAAGAAAATACATTTACTTCAGCAAAATTGCATTCGATATTAAAATTATGTTTGTTACAATTTTTTTAAAATTCTCACTCCACTGACAAATATTTTTTTCTCCTTTTTTTAAGCATAAACCTCACAAACTTTATTAAATATATCCTTTAAACAAGATTATAACTATTTGCCAAAGACAAAAATATGTCAAATTACGTAAGTGCAATCGCTGTTTCCTGTTGACTTTAAATTGTGAATGATACATTTCCTTTATCAGTATGTTTGTTTTTGTTTACAGTTAAAAATAGTAAACAATCTTGCATGAGATATTAAGATTTGTTTACAGAGAACATTACGTGTTACGTTGAATGACATTAAAAAATATATGTTTCAAATTTATGCTATTTATGCTATTTATGCTATTTATGCTAATTATGCTATTTATGCTATTTATGCTATTTTGTTTTATTTTTAAGGTGTTGCATGTTTACATTTTCCAGATCAACCTTGAAACGTAGCTAAAGTTAAACATTCATGCAGGTTCATGTTGAAGGCCGTGTTGTTTTGGAGGGAGACGGTGATGTCTGTAAGGAAGTGAAGACAGAGAAACTTCCTGTTTTTGTGTGCTGATCTCCTGAGTGGAACGCAGGCGTGCATGGCGGCTACTTTTCACCTCCAGCTGACGTTACATTTAGTCGTTTTGGTTTATCATGTCGAGTCCACGTCGTGGAGTCCAGTTTGATCTAATCTAGTGCAGTCCTGTGAGAGGTAATCTAGTCCGACTCAGTCCTGTCGGGTTTGGTTAGGGCCGTCAAGCAAGGTGTTCGGTTCCGATAAATTCGGCGTAATTTAATTGATTTGTTTTATTTGTTTTGCACACAGACAATTTACAAAGTAGCGCAGCCTGAACTGGACTCTGTCATCTCTGATAAAGCCCTGTCCTGAGTCTAAACCAATTGCTTAAAGAATCACAGCCTGGGAAAGTGTACCAGCTAAAGTCCACAAGTGATTCAACATCCTCATCAAACAACAATGGAACCACAGTGCATTGTGGGGAATGACCATGGGAAACGCCCACTATACAGTACAGATATTACACTATAGTTCACAATGCCCTTTTCAAACAGGTTCCTGAACGTTCCCATGATGACAGCGCTGTTAAAACGTACTGTGGACCTGTTGAAATTCACCTCTATCCTGCCGTATGTTCTTACGCAACATCGTTTCTCTTAAGAAGTCAAGCAGGAGTCCCAATATAAACTCATCACATTCTCCCGAAACTAAATGATTTGAGCTATTTGATCCAAGTTATTTTGACAGCTTTATACTCTCACTATATGTAAACAATTGACTCATTTGCTTCTCCCAAAAATTTGAGAAGAAACACACCAGAGCTCTTTAGTCTCATGAGATCTGAAAGAACGACAGGACTTTACTTAAACAAGACCGTAGGGGACCTTATTTTCTCATTGTACCTCGTTACACCTGCTTGTAACAGTAAAGGTGAGGGGAATCTTAAAAGTGTAATTATCCTTCTGAAAATAAAGGCGGCGTGGGTAATTACCACCGCAGGTGAGGTGCACGCTGAAACAGAGAAATGTACATTTAAATGGCGGACTTGTTTGGAGATAGTCAAGTGTAAGATGTGCCACTGTAATTTTGCGGTAACAGAGGCTAATGCTAGTGTGTCTTGCATGTGTGTATTTGAGAGTTGTACTTAGGTAGTGCACGTTCAGTGCATGTGCATGTGTGGTGTCAAAACCCTAATCCGGTGACCACGTTTACATGCACTTAAGAAAATGGTTTATATGAGCGTTTTTGCAGTAAGTGGCGGTCTGAAATGTCATATTAACAAGAACACAGATTTCCTTATGCTATTTAAGGGATTAAGAGAAAGCGGATTAACACACCTGGGTTTCTCTCGTAAAACGCTGCTTATTTGGTCGTGTAAGCGCATAAGCGACATTTTTACAGGTTTTTGAGGAGTGAGCATGTGCGTGAACAGACCTGATAACAAACGTCACTGGATGGAGCCACAACAACATGTCAACACAACAGAAAGAAGTCAAGATTTCTGGGAGTACAGGGGGAAAAGCACACACACTATAAACTATACCTATTTATGCACACCCATGTACAATATTGACCGTCCCTCACCTTCGTTTATATGCAAGAGTACCCGGGGGAATCCCAGAGTAAGAGGTAAACTCCACTATTGCAGTGCAATTTCCTTAATAAGTTAAGGAAAAAAGCACAGCAGCAACTCTGGAATATTGGGAAATTAAGCAAATACTAAATAGTAAATTAGTGAAGTCTTGCTCGGATGCCATGTTTGTTATTTACACAAGCGTCATGGGTAAATCGAGTTGTTGTGGAGAAAGCTGCTTACTGACCAAGCCGCATGTATACGGGAGTAAAGAGAAACATTTGGAACTAGAAGATGGAAGCGCATTACAGGTGCATAATTTGCATAATAAAATGGAGTGGTGGTGGTGTAGTGGGCTAAAGCACATAACTGGTAAGCATAAGGATGCTGGTTCGATCCCCACAGCCACCACCATTGTGTACTTGAGCAAGGCACTTAACTTGTCCCTGTAACAAGTGCACTGTAAGTCGCTTTGGATAAAAGCGTCTGCGAAACGCATATATGTAAATATATGTAAATAAAGTTTTTAAAGGCTAGCTAAGATTTGTCTTTATGGGAGTCAAGCTGTATGATATTTAACGATTTCACCATCTCATACAAATTATTATGAGTTCTCACGAGACTGTGTTGGGTTTTCTACTGGTTTTTCTTCATGACTCACATTTTACGATGGTTTTATGACCATGTGCTGACAACACAGTGCCAAACTCACAACCTATTTTTAACCTCCTGAGACCCGTGTGCATTTTCCATTTCCCTTTTTGATTTGTAGCTAGTAACACCTAATAACATGCAATTTTAGATATAGTTTTCCTAAAAATTGATGTCCACATATGTGGACAGCGGGACTAAGTTATAAAAAGCTATAGAAAGATCATCTGCATTCTGAAACTGAACTTATGATTGGATTTTAGGAGTGACCTATAGGATGCTCCCTTGCTCCCTATTTAGTGCATGACTTAACCTCCAGTGTGCTGTCTGTCTGCACTGGTCTCAGAACAGTTATAGGAGAGCTATAGGATGCTCCCTTGCTCCCTATTTAGTGCATGACTTAACCTCCAGTGTGCTGTCTGTCTGCACTGGTCTCAGAACAGTTATAGGAGAGCTATAGGATGCTCCCTTGCTCCCTATTTAGTGCATGACTTAACCTCCAGTGTGCTGTCTGTCTGCACTGGTCTCAGAACAGTTATAGGAGAGCTATAGGATGCTCCCTTGCTCCCTATTTAGTGCATGACTTAACCTCCAGTGTGCTGTCTGTCTGCACTGGTCTCAGAACAGTTATAGGAGAGCTATAGGATGCTCCCTTGCTCCCTATTTAGTGCATGACTTAACCTCCAGTGTGCTGTCTGTCTGCACTGGTCTCAGAACAGTTATAGGAGAGCTATAGGATGCTCCCTTGCTCCCTATTTAGTGCATGACTTAACCTCCAGTGTGCTGTCTGTCTGCACTGGTCTCAGAACAGTTATAGGAGAGCTATAGGATGACCCTTGCTCCCTATTTAGTGCATGACTTAACCTCCAGTGTGCTGTCTGTCTGCACTGGTCTCAGAACAGTTATAGGAGAGCTATAGGATGCTCCCTTGCTCCCTATTTAGTGCATGACTTAACCTCCAGTGTGCTGTCTGTCTGCACTGGTCCCAGAACAGTTATAGGAGAGCTATAGGATGCTCCCTTGCTCCCTATTTAGTGCATGACTTAACCTCCAGTGTGCTGTCTGTCTGCACTGGTCTCAGAACAGTTTGAAACCCTTCACTGACAGCACAGAGTCTCCTGAACTGAGATCAGTCGGTTTAAATTAATTTAAATTATGCATTGCGTATAGCGAAGCCAAAATACAACGTTTCTCCTCCCTTTTAAAAGTAAATTGGCCTATTTATTTTGTTGTCCCAACTGTGCTTAGTTATATTGAATTTTATTATGTGCATTAATCACTGTTTTTCCCTGTTGTCTGTGAAACTATCAGAACAATCTGTCGCGACCCAACAGTTGAGAAACATTGCTTGAGACCAGGCAGATGTTTGTCATGTTCTCAAGTGACTAACTGAAGTATGTGGTCCACGTTCAGCTGTTTTTGCTGTCATGTAGTCACTGATCGCAGTATGTTTTTGTGTTTTGTTCAGAGATCATGACCTCAGAAAGGGAAACAGGAAGTTTAATCAGTGAAGCATGAGAGCATGTCATCCCTGTTGCTTTAAAACTTTTCATAGCTTAAATGTTGTCATAGACCTGCTACTGAATTTCAGTTGTGACAGTTACTGGAAAATATACACTGCATATTTTGTCAGCCAACCTCAGTTGTTGATTTTCTTAGTCTCGGAACTTCCTGTAGCTTAGCTGGTAGCTTTGCTTGGTGTTGCTTAGCAACACCAAGGTCATGGGTTCGATTCCAAGGGAACATATATATACTTATAATAACTGCTTGAAATGTATCGCCCACATTATAGTGACCACAAGGAGGTTACCCCATGTGACTCTACCCTCCTTAGCAACCGGGCCAATTTGGTTGCTTAGGAGACCTGGCTGGAGTCACTCAACACATCCTGTGATTCAAACTAGCAAACTAGCGTACTCTAGAGGTGGTAGTCAACGTCAATACGCGCATCTTATCACATGGATTGATTAGCACGTTGCCACGGAGACATAGTGCATGTGGAGGCTTCACGCCATCCACCACGGCATCCACGCTCAACTCAACATGCCCACATTATAGTGACCACGAGGAGGTTACCCCATGTGACTCTACCCTCACAACAGGGCCAATTTGGTTGCTTAGGAGACCTGGCTGGGGTCACTCAGCACGCCCTTGAATTCAAACACCTAGCAAACTAGCGTACTCCAGGGGTGGTAGTCAGCGTCTTTACCACTGATTGAAATAATGTGTACAAATTATGAGTAATAACATTGAGTTTACGTTCATTTGTATAAGAAATGCTAAAAAAGGTGTACTGTCACTTTAAGAGTTCAACGAGCCGCTCACAGTGTTCCAGTTCAGCGAACATCGTGAGATTAAAATTAATATTGATTTTTTTATCTGACTGTAAAGAACAGAAATGTTATTAACACACATTATTCAACGAAAGAGGAGTCGCCGCCTCATCTTTGATGGACACACATTACACGGAGGAAATGATCCACTTTGAAGCACTTTTCATCAAAACAAGGTGATTTTCCAGATATTCCAGAACTTATATTCCTAAAAGCTAAATTCAAGCACTTTAAGGACCTCGTGTGAACCCTGTCAACACTGTAGAAACAAGTGCAGTAGTGGTAAAATCAAGCGCTAGAGAGATTATGATGCTGACGTGTCGTTTCATTTATGATCACATTTACAGAAAACAACGTTGCAGATTTCGAAACATCAAGTTTTGTCACGACATGGTTTGTCATCGTTTTGGTTCATGATATATCAAATTTCGATCACTAGAAAATACCATGATAATTATAATGTATACCATGGTATCATCATCTGATATATTCCTGTACTTGTTTTGCAAGGGTAGCTAAAAATTACCAAATTACTCTTTAGAAAGCCTGATATGTTCCAAAACAGATAACTAGACAGCCAGTGTTTTGGTCAGAGCAGTCTTTCTCACACTCATCTAAATGGGGCCAGTATCACATGAGTTGCGTAAAGCTAAAACAGCAGGATCTTCACAGCAAATGTAGGCCACTTCATATTTTTGTTACCGGCACATGAATGTCTGTACTTCTTATGTAATGCAGAAAAGGTCAAACACTCCACTGAAGGTGAATCCACTGAAGAAATTGAGAATCTGAAAATGAAGAGATTTTTTTGTTATGATAATAATGCACACTCCCAAATTCTCATTACCATAATGCGTCCTGATATATCATTTTTGAGATTTGTGTAATTGCCATTATTCTCAATAGCGATAGACTGATATATTGTGGAGGCTGAATAATCAGATGATATTTAGTCATTTTGAGATTATGGGTATATTATTGCTGTCCCGATTGGCCAATAACCGTTTGTGTGTGTGTGTGTGTGTGTGTGTGTGTGTGTGTGTTCATTTGAGTTCAGTACAAGTTAAGCTCAATTAACAGCATTTGTGGCATCATATTGATTACCATGTAAAATGTAAAATTGTAAAATTGTGATTAGAATAAAACATACAACAGAAGTGAAAAGGGCCGGTCCATAAACATTCAAATACACACTGATATCAGTGATCGCAGCTGTTACTAGCCTTTATCCTGTATGTCTGCACGAATGTAAAGCTGTATTGACCAATCGCCATCCAGGACTGGAAACTGTCCATGTGTCTTTTGAATAATTAATTAGCTACGTTGGAATTTGGTGGACTTTTCTTTGAAGCGGAGAAGAAACTTCTGATAGCAGATGCCATGAATAATTTTACATGGAACTTAATTGAACTTGAATTCCTGAAGATATTCTCACAGTGTGGTGCATTATGGGGAGTTCAGGAAGTGTCAGGTTGACGTGAAGTGCTTGGATTATCTGCTCTGTGTGTGTGTGTGTGTGTGTGTGTGTGTGTGTGTGTGTGTGTGTGTGTGTGTGTGTGTGTGTGTGTGTGTGTGTGTGTGTGTGTGTGTGTAAGCTGAGAGTAGAGCTCTTGTCTTGGTTCTCCTAAGAGGCAGTTGAACATCTGGCAGTCTTTGTGTGTGTGTGTGTGTGTGTGTGTGTGTGTGTGTGACGCCACATTGACATTCCATTCCATCAATGCTTTGGGTATGGCTGCCGTTTGTTTGCATGCATGCATTTGTATGTGTATGCATTTGCAATTGTAGAAACCGCTTGATTGTGTTTTTCTATGTTCTTTTATGTGCGTTTCACGCATGTGTTTGTTTGTCTCTCTCTCTCTCTCTCTCTCTCTCTCTCTCTCTCTCTGTCTCTCAGCGTGGGAAGTATGTGCTATGAAGAGCTAATTTTTAGGAATGCACCGATGTATCGGCCGCCGCTATTTATCAGCCAATAATTGATCAAATTAAAACCATCAGCATATTGTTTATAAGCATGAAAATGCATATATTTTAATATTGTAATTAATTAGTTACACACTTTCTGTGAATTTAAATGCACAATCCAGAAATAATAATAGCCACAATATGTAGAAGTTCTCACAATGTGGAAAAAAAAGCTGTGGCAGTTGTGAAAGTGACACTTATCTTTAGGCTAGTGCACTTTGCTCTGAACTGCATTATCTATTATCCATTAATGCTGCATGATTGATCGAATTAAGATTGAAATCACTATATGGCTTTGTGCGATTATTAAACCTTAAAAGACTGTTTCTTCAGTCAGCGCTGTGTGAGCAAGTGGCGCCCTCTAGTGCTCTGAACTGCATTATCTATTATCCATTAATACTGCATGATTGATCGAATTAAGATTGAAATCACTATATGACTTTGTACTATTATTAAACCTTAAAAGACTGTTTCTTCAGTCAGCGCTGTGTGAGCAAGCGGCGCCCTCTAGTGCTCTGAACTGCATTATCTATTATCCATTAAAATGGCATGATTGATCGAATTAAGCTTGAAATCACTATATGACTTTGTACTATTATTAAACCTTAAAAGACTGTTTCTTCAGTCAGCGCTGTGTGAGCAAGCGGCGCCCTCTAGTGCTCTGAACTGCATTATCTATTATCCATTAATACGGCATGATTGATCGAATTAAGATTGAAATCACTATATGGCTTTGTGCGATTATTAAACCTTAAAAGACTGTGTTTCTTCAGTCAGTGCTGTGTGAGCAAGCGGCGCCCTCTAGTGCTCTGAACTGCATTATCTATTATCTGTTATACCAATATAATACAGAATATAAAAGGGAGTTTTGTTCCTTTGGTTAAACTTTTATTTTTCCATAATGTTGTTGACATTTCCATAATTGCCCAACATATGCATAGTATGAATATGTAATGTTCTATCATATACAATACATACATGTAAAATGTGAGTTTGTTCTTTTGAAACACAAATGCAAAAACGTTTTTGAAGTACAAAAGAAAATGTTTTCGTATTTTTAAAGCACAATTCCAAAGTAAAACAGTGATCTGATGACAAAATAAGGTAACAGTATCGGGACTATAGTTTTTGTTAAAATCAATATATCAGCCAAAAATGTTCATATCTGTGCATCCCTACTACATTTTCTGCAGTTGCTGATGAAACGTCCATCTCGTTACAGCTTAAACCAATTATAGCTATAATTATGCGATAAATATGTATTCAAGAAGTGGTTTTCTTTGAGCAGAAATCACACCTGCAGGGGTTACATGTTACATTTCACTCCAAAATCAATAGAAAAAAAAGAAATGATATTTTGTTTAAAGAAAATGAAACCTATTTTTAGGACTATTAAATGCTTTTGCCCTCCCTTACTCTCATTACCATAATGTGTCCAGGCATTTTCTTTCTGAGTGAAAGTCAACATCATGCAACAAAGGCTGTTAATTGAACGTAACTTGTATAAAACCTGAAACATTCCATACATGTCATGAAAACAATGTCTCAGTGAAAATAATAATCTTAATGTCTTAACATAGGCTTCATGCAAAATGCATGCAACATTTCTTTATGCAAAATTACATTTCTTTTTTCTTTCTTTTGATTTTGGGAAATATGGCCTGCACATGCTCTTGACAGGTTTCGATCGAGAGAGAGAGAGAGAGAGAGAGAGAGGGAGAGAGAGAGAGGGAGAGGGAGAGGGAGAGGGAGAGAGAGGGAGGGGGGATGTAACCAGACACTGCAAGGAGTTTTCCCACAGTAGTGTCCTCTCATGAAAGGCTTTTGTCTGGGCTCTGTGTTCAAACATACTCGTTTCTGTCTCTCACTCGCTTGTTTTTTTTCCTCCGAAAGTTTTGCAGGTGTTCAGGGTGCAGTAATGAAACAAGGTCTGTTATTTAATGTGAGCAGCAGAAGTGGGCGGGACGTCCAAGACTGTTTCCCCTCTGCTAGTGATCCAGGGATGTGATTGGCTGAGGCAGAGAAGAGGGGAGGGGTAATGTTAAAAGCAGAAGGACAGAGTGTCAACACAGAGTGCACTGTTACAGACACACACGCACCCTCGCGAGTTGTTAGGGTACCCACATTTTAGTAGTCAATACTAATATTCTACTATATAGACAATACTAATAGATAAGTACACACACACACACACACACACACACACACACACACACACACAGGATATGTGATCATGTGTGTATCCATCTCTCTCACACTCATTTATTCCGTCTCCTGCCCCTTGTCAGCTGATTCAGGATTTTACAGAATTCCCTGTCTGGTCCCTGCTTGATTTCCACGGTAACAGGTGCGGAGTTCACCCTGGCGTCTGGACGCACGCAGGTGTGTGTAGACTTAATTACGCTGAGAATTCCACCGCTCATCAGCGCCAACGCATACACACACACACACACACACACACACACACACACACACACACACACACACACACACACACACACACACACACACACATCTCATTGCTACATGTTCTGGAACAACTGTTTCCACTGCAGAGTGATCCGAGCTGCTTGGGAGAACATCCACCAGTTTATCCTCTACTGAAGACTAATGAGCAGACACAAGATGAGACAGAACACACAAGAGAACCCAGGACACATTGACAGAGAACCCATCATAGAACTCAGCACAGATTCCAGCGTAGAACACAAGTTAGAAACCAGTACAAAGTGCAGCATAGAATGCAATACAGAAACCAGCACAAATTCTAGTATAGAACAAAATACAGACTCCAGCAAAGAAACCAGGACAGATTCCAGAATAACCAAGCACAAATTCCATTATAGAACCCAGAACAGATTGCATCATAGAGCCCAGCACAAATTCAAGAATAGAACCGAATACAGAACCCTGCACAAATTACAGCATAGAACCTAATACAGTATCCTACACAGATTGCAGCATAGAACCCAAATCAGAAACCAACACAGTGTGCATCATAGAACACAATGCAAAACCCAGCACAGATTGCAGCATTGAATACAAGTCAGAAACCTACACATTGTGCAGCATAGAATGCAATACAGAACCAAGCACAGATTCTATAATTGAACCTGGTACAGATTATATAAAAGAACCCAGCACAGATTGCAGCATAGAACCAAATGCAGAGCCCTGCACAGATTGCAGCATAGAACCCAAGTCAGAAACCAACACATTGTGCAGCATAGAATGCAATACAGATTCCAGCACAGAACCTGGTACAGATTATATTATAGATAGGGATGTACCAATCCGATACCTGGATCGGTATTGGTTCCGATACGGAAGCTTTTAAACGGATCGGGTATCGGTCCAAATTCAATACTGTGTGTTAGTCATGTTCGTTACTGTCGATGAATCACAAAAGGCTGTTTAATAAGTAAATATATAGTATGCGCAGTGTCAGCATTGTGACAGATTCAGAGCAGTGACAGATTACATTATAGAACCTAGCACAGATTCCAGCATAGAACCCAGCACAGATTCCATTATAAAACCCAGCACAGATTCCAGCATAGGACAGAGCACAGATTCCAGTATAGAACCCAGTGCAGATTCCAGCATAGAACCAGCACAGACTCCATTATACAACACAGCACAGATTCCAGCATAGAACCCAGCACAGATTCCATTATAGAACCCAACACCGATTCCAGCATAGAACCAGCATATATTCCAGTATAGAATCCAGTGCAGATTCCAGCATAGAACCAGCACAGATTCCATTATAGAAGCCAACACCGATTCCAGCATAGAACCAGCACAGATTCCAGTATAGAACCCAGTGCAGATTCTAGCATAGAACCCAGCACAGATTCCATTATAGAACCCAGCACAGATTGCAGCATAGAACCAGGACAGATTCCATTATAGAACCCAGCACAGATTCCATTTTAGAACTCAGCGCAGCTTGTAGCATAGAAGCAAGACAGATTCCAATATAGAACACCCTGCAGATTCCATTATAGAACCCAGCACAGATTCCAGCATAGAACCCAGCGCAGATTGCAGCATAGAACCAGGACAGATTCCATTATAGAACCCAGCACAGATTCCATTTTAGAACCCAGCGCAGCTTGCAGCATAGAAGCAGAACAGATTCCATTTTAGAACCCAGCGCAGCTTGCAGCATAGAAGCAGGACAGATTCCATTTTAGAACCCAGCGCAGCTTGTAGCATAGAAGCAAGACAGATTCCATTATAGAACACCATGCAGATTACATTATAGAACCCAGCACAGATTCCAGCATAGAACTCAGCGCAGCTTGTAGCATAGAAGCAAGACAGATTCCAGTATAGAACACCCTGCAGATTCCATTATAGAACCCAGCACAGATTCCAGCATAGAACCCAGCGCAGATTGCAGCATAGAACCAGGACAGATTCCATTATAGAACCCAGCACAGATTCCATTTTAGAACCCAGCGCAGCTTGCAGCATAGAAGCAGAACAGATTCCATTTTAGAACCCAGCGCAGCTTGCAGCATAGAAGCAGAACAGATTCCATTTTAGAACCCAGCGCAGCTTGCAGCATAGAAGCAGGACAGATTCCATTTTAGAACCCAGCGCAGCTTGTAGCATAGAAGCAAGACAGATTCCATTATAGAACACCATGCAGATTACATTATAGAACCCAGCACAGATTCCAGCATAGAACCCAGCGCAGATTGCAGCATAGAACCAGGACAGATTCCATTATAGAACCCAGCACAGATTCCATTTTAGAACCCAGCGCAGCTTGCAGCATAGAAGCAGGACAGATTCCATTATAGATCACCGTGCAGATTCCATTATAGAACCCAGCACAGATTTCATTACAGAACCCAGCGCAGATTCCAGCATAGGTTAGAGCACAGATTCCATTATAGAACAGAGTGCAGATTCCAGCATTTGACCCAGCACAGATTCCATTATAGAACCCAGCTCAGATTGCAGCATAGAACCAGGACAGATTCCATTATAGAACCCAGCATAGATTTCATTACAGAATCAGCATAGAACCCAGCACAGATTCCATTATAGAACCCAGCGCAGATTCCAGCATAGAACCCAGCGCAGATTTCATTACAGAACCCAGCGCAGATTCCATTATAGAACCCAGCGCAGATTCCAGCATAGAACCCAGCATAGATTCCATTATAGAACCCAGCACAGATTTCATTACAGAATCCAGCACAGATTCCATTATAGAAACCAGCACAGAGTTCATTACAGAACCGAGCTCAGATTCCAGCATAGAACCCAGCACAGATTCCATTATAGAACTCAGCACAGATTCCATTATAGAACCCAGCACAGATTTCATTACAGAACCCAGCGCAGATTCCATCATAGAACCCAGCACAGATTTCATTACAGAACCCAGCACAGATTCCATCATAGAACCCAGCACAGATTTCATTACAGAACCCAGCGCAGATTGCAGCATAGAACCAGGACAGATTCCATTACAGAACCCTGTGCAGATTCCAGCATAGATCCCAGCACAGATTCCATTATAGAAACCAGCACAGAGTTCATTACAGAACCGAGCTCAGATTCCAGCATAGAACCCAGCACAGATTCCATTACAGAACCCAGCGCAGATTGCAGCATAGAACCAGGACAGATTTCATTACAGAACCCAGCGCAGATTGCAGCATAGAACCAGGACAGATTTCATTACAGATCCCAGCACAGATTCCGGCATAAAACCCAGCATAGATTGCGGCATAGACCCCAATACAGAACCGCATTAGAGAACCAATTTCAGAACCCAAGCTTGAACTAAATTCATAACCACATTAGATAAACCAGCTCATATCCACCCCAGAACCCTGCACAGAAGTAGACAGATAATCCAGTGCAGTTTCATCCTTGTAATGAGCATGATCTTAAGATTTCCTACATAACTGAGAACTGACTGAAAATTACTGAAAAGAGAAAGAGAGAGAGAGAGACCAGAGCGTGACAGAAAAACATGAAGGCTCCTTAGCGTATTTGAAACCAAAGTGTGAATGAAACATATCGGCACTTTAAGAAAATATTTCATGCTTCATTTGCAGAGGCTTTTTCAAACGGCACAAATTGTTTTCACTATGCTAAGCTCCTGCAAATGAGTAGACTGGAAATGTTTACCTGTTTACACACACAACTGCTTTCACACATAGCATTTGTTTTGATCATCTCTAAAGAAGAGAGAGACTCATAAACATAAGTGGGAGAAAACGACACAAGCGCACGATGGCTATTCGTGCTGCTGAATTAGACAGCCTTGATTTTTGTTGTTGCAGATGGCAAACAGAAGAACGCAATACAAATGCAATGCTTTGAAAACATGGCCTTCTCTCTCTCTTTCTTTTTAAGTGAATGTGATTGGTGTTTGTCTATGCAACAACAACAAAAATGCTGCCATGATGCAAGGGTGTTGTGTTATTACATCCCAGTCTCTAGATATGACTTGGGTCCCTCATGCACTTAGGTTTAGGGGTTTGTTCATAGCAAACATGACTAAAAATCTTTTTGGAAAAAGAAATATCCCGTCTTTGAGTTCACTGGCTCTCTCTTTTCTGTGTTCTGCGTCTCTCTTTTCATCTCTTTCTCCGCCTCTCTCAAATCGTTTTTGTTATGCCGGTGAAGGTTATTTAACCATGATCAGTTGAATAGACACTTGGCTTCTTGGCCTGTGTGTGTGTGTGTGTGTGTGTGTGTGTGTGTGGTGGACTGCTCAAGTGCAGGCATGTTCAGTCAAACCTCTCCAACTCTTTCATGGCTAATCAAAGGTCTAGAATTTAGGTGTTGCATCTTTGCCAGCCGAGGTCCACATCAATGCTAAAAAACACCCCAAAAAACTGTGTATTTACCAGGTGGGTAAGCTGGGACAGGGCAGTATGATGGTATATACTATGCAATTTTGCTATACTGTTTATATGTAGTATATATTAGATACATTAGTGTGGCTGTCAAGGGGGTAGGACCGCTTTACGAAATTGCCGTTATAAGACATCACTGAGTCCATCTGGATAATGGCCAAAGCCTTGTGTTTTATATCATCCTTGTTTCCTTTCTCATCTCGCTGCCAGATTTTCCCCATATTTAAAAGCGTTAAGCAAAGACGACACTCCCACACATCACACACAAACACATAAAAAAACATATTCCCGCACATGCGACATTCGCCACTCAATGTGTTTACAAGGCTATTAAAAACCAGCCACCTCTCTTTTAATCGCACACACACCTTTCACGTGTTCAGATTCGCTGCTCTCTCTCTCTTTCTCTCTCCATATGTGTGTGTGTGTGTGTGGGACGGGTCGGGCGAGTGTGACGGAGGTGTGTTGCATTGCCGTAACGCCTGGCGTCACTCTACTGTTTGGATAATAGCGATATCTGCGCTCTTGGCTGCGTGGTGAAAGACATTAATGTTTCAGCATATGTCTTCTTTTGAAGTGTGAACAGAACTTGCATTACCGAAAGACTTCCTGCCCTTCAAAGCAGAACGTGTTGGTGGAAAACTGTCTCTCTGCTCACAGGCGGACAACAGAGAGGGAGACGGGCGGTTTAAAATAGTCTCTACCTGTGTCTCGCCATCAGCTGGTTTGGTTGCGGCATGTCTATATATGGCTGAATGTGCTCAGGGTTTGTTGGGTTCAAAACGCAGCATGTTCTCAGAGTTCACAGCATTTTCTCTCCTAAACGAAAACGAACAAACGTATAAACGTGTGAACACATTACAATCATGAAATGTTCAATCTATGTTGCGCTGTGTTTTGCAGATTTAAGCCACTTTGTCAAGTTTATAAGAATTTCAACAGATAAAAACGGCTCTTCAGAGACCTGCGTTCTACTCTCGTGGCATCTCGTCTAGCTTTTCACTTTTTTTGCACAAACGCGGTATTTCTCTGTGCGGCAGCGCCACGTCTATGAGTTGCATGACGTGACCAGGGAAGAGATTGAATCTCCTCGCGGCTGATGCGTGCTCGTCACTCGCACACGTTTGCAGCAGCTAGATTATAACATGATTGCTCTCGTCGTAGTGAGTCATAATACATGTGTCACATTCACTGTGTGTATCTTACCATGAAGGAAATCTGTGATATGCAGCTCTATTAAGAAGAGAACATTATATTTCAATTTATATTTAAAAATTATAATTGTTTTGCGAGTTAAAGATGGATCGAAGTGCACATAAAGGTGAGAGAGTGTAGTTTTAGCCCATTATACACTGGAACAAAATACGTTTTTGATCAGTCTCTTTTGGCTTGTTTTCCAAAATAATATCTAAAACTATTATTTAAAACAACAGCTATACTGGAGCTATACTGCAGAAGAAAACTATTTTATCGGAGAATGTTGAATATAATATTTAATCAGTGCTCGACCGGACAAGCAGACTAATTAAAACGTCAATAACGGGAAACTAACCGGCTATATTTGTGATAGCCTAGGCCTGTGTCATTTATTACAAAGGTCATTGTAAAGGGATATAAACGGTCAAGGAGGAGGCGAGAACCGGCTTGACAATATAAATAATAGTGTTTTTGCAGATAATCGATAGTTCCAAAAAGCAAATATCGGCATAGTGTTTTTGCAGATAATCGATAGTTCCAAAAAGCAAATATCGGCATAGTGTTTTTGCAGATAAACGATAGTTCCAAAAAGCAAATATCGGCATAGTGTTTTTGCAGATAAACGATAGTTCCAAAAAGCAAATAACGGCATAGTGTTTTTGCAGATAACCGATAGTTCCAAAAAGCAAATATCGGCATAGTGTTTTTGCAGATAACCGATAGTTCCAAAAAGCAAATATCGGCATAGTGTTTTTGCAGATAAACGATAGTTCCAAAAAGCAAATATCGGCATAGTGTTTTTGCAGATAAGCGATAGTTCCAAAAGCAAATATCGGCATAGTGTTTTTGCAGATAAGCGATAGTTCCAAAAAGCAACTAACGGCATAGTGTTTTTGCAGATAAACGATAGTTCCAAAAAGCAAATATCGGCATAGTGTTTTTGCAGATAAACGATAGTTCCAAAAAGCAACTAACGGCATAGTGTTTTTGCAGATAAACGATAGTTCCAAAAAGCAACTAATGGCATAGTGTTTTTGCAGATAACCGATAGTTCCAAAAAGCAACTAACGGCATAGTGTTTTTGCAGATAAACGATAGTTCCAAAAAGCAAATATCGGCATAGTGTTTTTGCAGATAACCGATAGTTCCAAAAAGCAAATATCGGCATAGTGTTTTTGCAGATAACCGATAGTTCCAAAAAGCAAATATCGGCATAGTGTTTTTGCAGATAACCGATAGTTCCAAAAAGCAAATATCGGCATAGTGTTTTTGCAGATAAACGATAGTTCCAAAAAGCAACTAACGGCATAGTGTTTTTGCAGATAAACGATAGTTCCAAAAAGCAAATATCGGCATAGTGTTTTTGCAGATAAACGATAGTTCCAAAAAGCAACTAACGGCATAGTGTTTTTGCAGATAAACGATAGTTCCAAAAAGCAACTAATGGCATAGTGTTTTTGCAGATAATCGATAGTTCCAAAAAGCAACTAACGGCATAGTGTTTTTGCAGATAAACGATAGTTCCAAAAAGCAACTAAAGGCATAGTGTTTTTGCAGATAATCGATAGTTCCAGTTCCAAAAAGCAAATATCGGCATAGTGTTTTTGCAGATAAACGATAGTTCCAAAAAGCAACTAACGGCATAGTGTTTTTGCAGATAACCGATAGTTCCAAAAAGCAAATATCGGCATAGTGTTTTTGCAGATAAACGATAGTTCCAAAAAGCAAATATCGGCATAGTGTTTTTGCAGATAACCGATAGTTCCAAAAAGCAACTAACGGCATAGTGTTTTTGCAGATAAACGATAGTTCCAAAAAGCAAATATCGGCATAGTGTTTTTGCAGATAAACGATAGTTCCAAAAAGCAACTAATGGCATAGTGTTTTTGCAGATAACCGATAGTTCCAAAAAGCAACTAACAGCATAGTGTTTTTGCAGATAAACGATAGTTCCAAAAAGCAACTAACGGCATAGTGTTTTTGCAGATAACCGATAGTTCCAAAAAGCAAATATCGGCATAGTGTTTTTGCAGATAAACGATAGTTCCAAAAAGCAAATATCGGCATAGTGTTTTTGCAGATAACCGATAGTTCCAAAAAGCAACTAACGGCATAGTGTTTTTGCAGATAAACGATAGTTCCAAAAAGCAACTAACGGCATAGTGTTTTTGCAGATAAACGATAGTTCCAAAAAGCAAATATCGGCATAGTGTTTTTGCAGATAACCGATAGTTACAAAAAGCAACTAACGGCATAGTGTTTTTGCAGATAAACGATAGTTCCAAAAAGCAACTAACGGCATAGTGTTTTTGCAGATAAACGATAGTTCCAAAAAGCAACTAACGGCATAGTGTTTTTGCAGATAAACGATAGTTCCAAAAAGCAACTAACGGCATAGTGTTTTTGCAGATAAGCGATAGTTCAAAAAGCAACTAACGGCATAGTGTTTTTGCAGATAAGCGATAGTTACAAAAAGCAACTAACGGCATAGTGTTTTTGCAGATAAGCGATAGTTCAAAAAGCAACTAACGGCATAGTGTTTTTGCAGATAAGCGATAGTTCCAAAAAGCAACTAACGGCATAGTGTTTTTGCAGATAAGCGATAGTTCCAAAAGCAACTAACGGCATAGTGTTTTTGCAGATAAGCGATAGTTCCAAAAAGCAACTAACGGCATAGTGTTTTTGCAGATAAGCGATAGTTCCAAAAAGCAACTAACGGCATAGTGTTTTTGCAGATAAACGATAGTTCCAAAAAGCAACTAACGGCATAGTGTTTTTGCAGATAAACGATAGTTCCAAAAAGCAACTAACGGCATAGTGTTTTTGCAGATAAACGATAGTTACAAAAAGCAACTAACGGCATAGTGTTTTTGCAGATAAACGATAGTTCCAAAAAGCAACTAACGGCATAGTGTTTTTGCAGATAAACGATAGTTACAAAAAGCAAATGTCAGCACCGATTAATCTGTAAAACCGATATATCGTTACACCTATAGTCATGATATTTTACATGTTCTCTTAATTATTATGCAATGAATAGCTGTTTGTCATGCCTAACTTAATACTGTTTGTCGTGCCTAGCTTTGACCTTATTCACAATATATTGCAGACTCTCCTGCCTTATGCTTAAATTTAGATCACAACAGAGTTTAATTTCGATTTGGCTTTGATGTCTGTTTGTGTAATGGCTCTAAAACCACTCAGAATATTGTCAAAATTCCCTGGTCTGTCTCTTCACCAGCTGTTATTCTGTAAGTGTGTGTGTGTGTGTGTGTTTGTAATTCCTCTGTGGTTCTCTGCTGTTCTTTGTGTGCATTTGCGTTTAAACTTTCTCTCGCTTTGAACAAGAGCACTTAAAGGTTTGAACTCGCAAAGACACTCACACGCGCTGCCCCGTTAAACATGTTAGGGTGCCAGTAAACGGTCGCCGAACGCACTTTTGTTTTAAACTCTTCAGTTCATTCAATTTAACAGGAATTACATGTTCACACAGCAAAGAACAACAACACTCACACTGAAGAGTCGGACAGCACTATGTGTGTGTGTGTGTGTGTGTGTGTGTGTGTGTGTGTGTGTGTGTGTGTGTGTGAGAGAGAAAGCCAGTGAATTGAGTGATTTATTCTTTGTGTGTGTTCGATTAAGAGAGATTACGATGCTTTGTTCCAAAATCTACTGAGCTGCCTTTGTAGGCAGCATTATAAGGCAGCTCCAGATCCAAAGACGGTTTCATGAAGGAGGCAGTAAGATACCTGTACCTTGTTTCCCCAATTGGGCGGCTGTGGCTCAGGTGGTAGAGCGGGTCGGCCACTAATCACAGGGTTGGTGGTTTGATTCCCGGCCCACACGACTCCACATGCCGAAGTGTCCTTGGGCAAGACACTGAACCCCAAGTTGCTCCCAATGGCAGGCTAGCACCCTTACATAGCAGCTCAGTCCATATTTATAATGCATTAATAATGTCTCATAATACACCTTACAATGTTATAACTTCTCATAACTAATTGTAACCACAATTATAATACATTATAATACTTACTTATTCATAGTTATGCTTCAGACTATGATGCATTATAACACAAGCTACATCCAATATTATCTGCAGAAGTTAAAATGCATTATGTATAGTTGTAATATATATATAATAGCTAATGTGTTCTGGACGAGTCTCAGTCACCTCCATTTCTGAGACCGTCAATCCGCGCATCTGATCACGTGACTCGTTGTGCATGACACCGCGGAGACTCGCAGCATGTGGAGACTCATGCTACTCTCCACGATCCACACACAACTCACCACACGCCCCATTGAGAGAACCACTAATCACCACCACGAGGAGGTTACCCCATGTGACTCTACCGTCCCTAGCAACCGGACCAATTTGGTTGTTAAGGAGACCTAGCTGGAGTCACTCACCACACGCCCCATTGAGAGCGAGAACCACTAATCACCACCAGGAGGAGGTTACCTCATGTGACTCTACCCTCCCTAGCAACCGGACCAATTTGGTTGCTAAGGAGACCTAGCTGGAGTCACTCACCACACGCCCCATTGAGAGCGAGAACCACTAATCACCACCATGAGGAGGTTACCTCATGTGACTCTACCCTCCCTAGCAACCGGGCCAATTTGGTTGCTTAGGAGACCTGGCTGGAGTCACTCACCACACACCCCATTGAGAGCGAGAACCACTAATCACCACCATGAGGAGGTTACCTCATGTGACTCTACCCTCCCTAGCAACTGGACCAATTTGGTTGCTAAGGAGACCTGGTTGGAGTCACTCACCACACGCCCCATTGAGAGTGAGAACCACTAATCACCACCACGAGGAGGTTACCCCATGTGACTGTACCCTCCCTAGCAACCGGGCCAATTTGGTTGCTTAGGAGACCTAGCTGGAGTCACTCAGCACGCCCTGGGTTCAAACTCGCGACTTCAGGTGTGATAGTCACCGTCAATACTCGCTGAGATACCCAGAAATGCATATTTAGTTAAATAATGCTGTGCGTCGCATAAAAAATGAACTCCCTAATATTTAGTAGAACTATAATAATACTAATATAATATTTATGTATTTGAATGAATATATCAGAGGTCTGACAAAACATGCATAAAAATGCTAAACATCATTAGCATTACTAGAGCAAATCCTTGGAAATATTTGTATTAACTTCCAGTTTATATCATTGTTTTCTCCAGTTTTCCTTGTCAATGCTATTTAGAAAGTTGGGTCCGTTTAATATGGTTAAATTAGTTTAAACACCAAGACCTTTGGTTTAAAAAAAAATTGTTTCCGAAAATGACAGCACATAATCAGAGAGAGAGTTGGCCAACTTGGTCGTCACAAAATATAGTCGCATCAACAGGAAAAATGCTGTAAGCGAGACTGAGCTGTTGAATTAGCCACGCCCCCTCTTTCCAAACCCTGCCCTCCAAAGATAGCAAATGAGCTTTATTGAGACCGAAATGCTTGTCAAAAACAGCAGCTGCAAAACAGCGCCCTCTTCTGACAACTGTTATGAACAACATGGCATAAAAATGGCATTAAGCCTCAATAATTCGCCGCATCTACAATACAAGGAGAATACGCGATATGATTGACAGGTCGAAAGCGTCAGAGACCGTTAGAGAGACTAGAGCTGTCACAGAGACGATACTTATAACATTAATATCTTCCAGGGGGTTAGGATAGGATTAGGACAGCTCACTAGGTTTTGGAACAGAGCCGTACACACACACATTTGTTTTAGCAGTTTGGTAAATGAGTCAACTATAAGTGTAGATGTGCATCCATTGTACATTGTATCTTGATATATTCAGGTGTTGATAATGCGTTTAGGCAGACATGAAGCTGTAATAGATTTATAATGGAGTTACTCAAAGATGATACAGTTTGATACGATTTGCACTGAGCTGAGCGAGAAAGCTTGCGCTATGTCGTGTGTTAGCTTCCATTGTGAAGGTTTGGATCTATCGTCGCTTTTTCCCACAATGCCAAGTATGCATGTGTTATCTCAGTGTGTGGAAGTGATTGAGATGATCTGTGTGTGAATGTGTATGTGTGTGTGTGTGTGTGTGTGTGTGTGTGTGTGTCCCACGGTGAAAGAGTGTGCTGTCACCCACGCTGATTGCTAACTTGTTAGCGCTTTCTCACTCTGACTCCTCTAAACCAAGAATAGGGTGACAGCGAGGTGTCAATCCCAGAGTCAATGCCACAGCGCTGCTGCTGCCACGTCTCCATGGCCCTGGGTATTGGGGTGAAATCCGAATAGACCTCACAGTTCATATCAACACGAGCGCTAATATTTGCTGTGATTGTGTCGGGCATTTTCACACTAGAGCTTCTGGTGTGGAGTCCTTTGCAAACTTTGATTTGAAAAACTACAATCCCATGAAGCATTGCGAATGAATCAAATAAAAAATGATGGAGAAATATACAACTATTAATGTAAAGTTGTTGATCATATCTATAGAAACAATATGTTTTAAATTTAGTGCAAAATATTCCTATCAATTCAACCGGATGTGCGGTTGTAACTTAGACATATCACACCACTAGATGGCACCAAACCTCAGCGAAAATATAAACAAGGATTTTAGTGACTGTAAAGCGCTTCGGTTTCACTTTCATTATACATGCAATGTAATGACACGCAGTGACACGCTCGAGAGGACAGAATAAAGAAACAGAGTCTCAAATGTCTTCATGTGCAATAAGGGCTCGTGGGTTTAATCGGAGAATTGTGTAAAGGGAAGAATTTTGACCAGAAATATTTGACCTTTGCATACTTAATATAATATAACATAAATATTTAATTTAATGCAATATAACATAACTTTTAAATTTCATTTAATTCAATTTTATTTTATTTTGTTAGATTTAATATAACATAACTTTTAAATTTAATTTAATTTAATTAGATTTAATATAAAATGAATTTTAAATTTAATTTAATTTAATTTAATTCAATTTAATGTAACATATCTTTTTAATTTAATTTAATTAGATTTTATATATAATATCATTTTAATTTTATTTATTATATCATATCTTTTTAATTTAATTTAATATATCATATCATTTTAATTTTTATTTATTATATCATATCTTTTTAATTAAATAAAATTTAATTCAATATATCATATATTTTTAATTTAATTTAATATATCACATCTTTTTAATTAAATTTAATTCAATATAACATAACTTTTAAATTTAATTTAATTTAATTAGATTTAATATAAAATGAATTTTAAATTTAATTCAATTTAATTTAATTCAATTTAATGTAACATATCTTTTTAATTTAATTTAATTAAATTTAATATATCATATCTTTTGAATTTGATTTAATTTAATTAGATTTTACATATAATATCTTTTTAATTTTATTTATTATATCATATCTTTTTAATTTAATTTAATATATCATATCATTTTAATTTTTATTTATTATATCATATCTTTTTAATTAAATTAAATTTAATTCAATATATCATATATTTTTAATTTAATTTAATATATCACATCTTTTTAATTAAATTTAATTCAATATAACATAACTTTTACATTTAATTTAATTTAATTAGATTTAATATAAAATGTCTTTTTAATTTAATTAAATGTAATTATATAGTTGACTATAATAGCTATACGCTGTGTTTCAACAACAACAACAACAACAACAACGGTGTAAATGCAAATGGACCAAGACTAAAGTTGTCTAACATATATTTGAAGTATTTTAAATATATTTTGATATTTAAAATATAATTTTAATGTAATTTATCGGAAATCATGTAAAAGTTAAATATGAATAAAATACTTCTTAAGGTTTATGAAGCACACATAAACCAGTGACAATCATCATAATCTCGAAAGCCCTAAAACGGACGACTAATCGTCACAATCGCAATTATTTGCTTGACAATTAATCCTCAGCCAAATTCATATTTGTGACAGCCGGAGTAGAAACAAAACTACAAACTCCAAACTCTACGATGATAACCGGATTACACATACCAGGATATTGCCCATCCATAGTCGTGAGATGTTGCTTAGGTTAACACTGGTTTCACTGGTTTCACTGGTTCTATGCATCAGAACTAGAACACGAACGTTTATAATGTATAAAGCTGTCTACGATGCAAGTGCTGTCGCTCACGCTCAGTATAGAGGTGATCTGTGCACTGTGGAGTGTTTCTGGCTCTGTGAGCTTCAGGACTTTGACACAGACTGTAAATGGCAGCTCATTTGAGTGTTTTAGTGTCATTTGAAGCCGAGAGCCAGCGCTGGTTTGCACCTCTCCGCATCGGCACACTGTTAAATAATTTGGTGAGGTGAACACGCTGGAACATTAGTTTCAACTCCTTTCAGCTTCACAGGGATGGAGAGAGACGGTCGGAGAGAACGAGGGTTGACGAGAGGAGACGGCAGCTCACGAGTTGTTGATGGTCGTGCTGGTGGTTTGGTTAGATAGGATGCGTTTGATGTGAATCAGAGTGTGCGTTGTAGCCTATTTTATGTTAAATGATCACAATGGGGGCATCTGCATAACCTCCAGTGTGCTGTCTGTCTGCACTGGTCTCAGAACAGTTATAGGAGAGATATAGGATGCTCCCTTGCTCCCTATTTAGTGCATGACTTAACCTCCAGTGTGCTGTCTGTCTGCACTGGTCTCAGAACAGTTATAGGAGAGATATAGGATGCTCCCTTGCTCCCTATTTAGTGCATGACTTAACCTCCAGTGTGCTGTCTGTCTGCACTGGTCTCAGAACAGTTATAGGAGAGCTATAGGATGCTCCCTTGATCCCTATTTAGTGCATGACTTAACCTCCAGTGTGCTATCTGTCTGCACTTGTCTCAGAACAGTTATAGGAGAGATATAGGATGCTCCCTTGCTCCCTATTTAGTGCATGACTTAACCTCCAGTGTGCTGTCTGTCTGCACTGATCTCAGAACAGTTATAGGAGAGCTATAGGATGCTCCCTTGCTCCCTATTTAGTGCATGACTTAACCTCCAGTGTGCTGTCTGTCTGCACTGATCTCAGAACAGTTATAGGAGAGCTATAGGATGCTCCCTTGCTCCCTAGTTAGTGCGTGACTTAACCTCCAGTGTGCTGTCTGTCTGCACTGATCTCAGAACTGTTATAGGAGCGCTATAGGATGCTCCCTTGCTCCCTATTTAGTGCATGACTTAACCTCCAGTGTGCTGTCTGTCTGCACTGATCTCAGAACAGTTATAGGAGAGCTATAGGATGCTCCCTTGCTCCCTAGTTAGTGCATGACTTAACCTCCAGTGTGCTGTCTGTCTGCACTGGTCTCAGAACAGTTTGAAATGCTCCTTATTTTCATCATAACTCCATATAAAGCCTCTGAAAGCAAAAGAAAATTCTCAATATGAATATTGGCTATTTTATTGTAAATGAGCCTGTAGTCCTTGTACGTGGTCATCGTGTTTAACAGCGTGCCGTTTCGCGATAAATCGCTCAAATTTTAATAATGGCATATCGGATGAAACTAGAGACTCTAATCTTTTGACTCAAACAGGTTTTAATGTAAAAACTTAATCAGGTTTCTGACCAGATGTAGTTTTGTTGCAGATCTCCCAAAGACAAACTCCACTGTGGTCAGCACCATGTTGTTTGGTCACATGACTTTAACCCTTTACTGACAGCACAGAGTCTCCTGAACTGAGATCAGTCGGTTGAAATGAAATTAACTTGTGCGTTTATATAGCGAAGCCAAAACGTAACGTCCACGCATGTGTACGTCGGGTATCAGGAGGTTAAATTAATATTATGAGTAACATGATCATCAGGGAATTTGCTTTTGGAAGAATTGTATTAAATGTTTGAGAATTAAATTACATTGTTTGCAGACTTTGGGATCTGAGACACACTGGATTATTTCTTTTTAGGAGAAACACGGAATCCACGGCAGCTCACAACATTACAATATTGTTTTATTTTTTGGTCGTTCCTTGGTCATGACTCGGCCACTGACCGCTGTCCTGACCCGTGTATGGTCTCTCCGGTGGCTCTTTGAGCTCTTGTACCTCTTGTGACTCAATGCATTGAAATCCCCATGTGGGAAAACAGGAAAGCGGATGCAGGGAATTCTCTGGGAATTCTGTTCTATGGCAGTTTTTTGATGTTTTATATCAGTGTGTGATAATGCCATCGACCTTTGTTATCTGTGTATAATATCAGTTAAGTAATGGTGACATACAGTATATCATTTCCTGTTTGTTTATTTGTATTTATTGTTTTAAAGAAGAAGAAATTCAGCTTATGATATATAATGGACAATACACACTTCTGAGGAAGAAAGAGTCACTGGATGTGACGTTGATGAGCAGATTCATCTTTATTTGTATTCCATAAGGGAAAGAAAGTCATCTGGGAACAATGTAACTAACTAACTCTCCCTTTAACAGTACAAATGTCTCGTGTGCAGCAATGATTGTGTGACGTCATGCATCTCTGTGTAGTCAGAGTTTCAGCTCATCACAGAATCAGAAATTGTAATGAACGCAGGATCAGTGAGACAGACTGACAGACGGATGCAGAGACGGATCTGTCTCTCTCTCATGTCCTCTCACTGTCTCTTGTGCACGATGTTTTTCTCTCTCTTTCTGTCACACAGACATGTAAACACACTCACACACACACACACTCACACACACACACACACACACACACACACACACACACACACACACACACACACACACACACACACACACACACACACACACACACACACACACACACACACACACACACACACTCACACACACACACACTGTGTTTCACACATTCACACGGACTTTCACACACACATACATGGCTTTTATACTGTACACACTTCACATTCTATCCCACACACACTAACCCTACCCTACACCTACACCCTCACAGAACACTTTCTGCATTTACACATTCACACACACACACATACATACAGCACGACTTACACAGCTACTCTCACACACACACACACACACACATGTCCCACACACACATCACACATTCACAGTTTCACTATCCTTACGGGGACACTTGGTCACCCACACAGTGATACACACACACACACATACACACACACACACACACACACACACATACACACACACACTCACACACTCACACACACACACACACACACACACACACACACTCACTCAGGCAGGTGGCAGGGTGGAGAAAAGAGAGAGACAGTACTGAATGTTTTTATCCTGAGTTTTCAAAGTCTGATGCTGCAGCAGAAACTCGTTATATCTGTCTCCAGAGAGAGAGAGAGAGAGACAGACAGTGAGAGAGAGACAGACAGACAGACAGTGAGAGACAGACAGTCAGAGAGCCGACAGACAGACAGTCAGACAGACATAGACAGACAGACAGACATAGAGAGACAGACAGAGACAGACAGACAGACAGACATAGACAGACAGACAGACATAGAGAGACAGACAGAGACAGACAGACAGACAGACATAGACAGACAGAGAGAGACAGACAGAGAGACAGACAGACAGACAGACAGAGAGAGAGAGAGAGACAGACAGACAGACAGAGACAGACAGAGACAGACAGACAGAGAGAGACAAAGACGAATCTGCCTGATTCCAGCCTTGCTGAAGCACCCCCAGATCCTCACCGTGGGTGGAGACACTGTGGCTGGAAGGACTCTCCAGGTCTCCGTCTCACCATTAGAGGACCATGTGGAGGATCGGTGATGATCTGGAGGTGCTTTAGCAAGGCTGGAATCGGGCAGATTCGTCTTTGTGAAGGACGCTTGAGTCAAGCCACGTCCAAGGTTATCCTGGAAGAAATCTTCCTACTGTAGAAGAGCAATAATCACTGACTCCCAGAACATTCCAGTCAAACAGCAGACGTCATGTAGATCTCAACACCTTCCTGACTGAGAGGTTGAACCTTTTCACATCTGTAACTGCCATCAGGAAGCTCAACCACCAACGACAAGCAATATAAGAGAGCTCTTCCCGTGATGCGAGCAGGTGCAGTTTGGTTAGAGTTTAATAAGACGGGTGTAAACTAGAGCGAATGGTGCCGGTTTGGTTAACCCATCATAAGCATCAGTGCTCACCAGATCCTCTTTTCAACTAGTTTTTCTTTTCCTCGCTGGGTTTGATGCAGCTGCAGATGTGGTTTTACGTCACGGGAAGTTTCGTCTGTTTTATGTCACGTTGTAAAAACACAATTTGGCCCTAAATATAAGTAACGGCTTCTGACAAATTCATCGAGTACAACAAATGGTTCCTGTTTTAATGACTAAAGCAGTCACAGTGGTGCTGGTCGGGGTGAAGTGAATCATGTGACCTGTGGTGCGGTGAGACGTCAGTAGCCTCAGGATGTGGGAACAAAGATTAAATTCAATTTAATGAAGAGAAGATGAAAAAATCTGTAGTTGAAGAGAAATAAAATGAGTCTTATTTCTCCCCTTTGAGGTTTGTATTCCTTGAATTGAGCTAAAAGAAAGAAACTTGCGCTCGTGTTTATTTGTAACTTAATGTGAATGTGCTTTATGATGTGGGCGTGGCTTGACTGTCGGCCATCTGTGAGTGGTGCGGTTACAAGAGGACCTCATTAAACAGCCAATAACAGACTGATTAAATCAGCAACTTAATGATTCTGTTCATCTCTGGAATATGAAAGAAAGCTTATCTCTCTGCCTGTCTGCCTGCCTGTCTGTCTGCCTGTCTGTCTGTCCGTCCGTCTGTCTGTCCATCTGTCTATCTATCTATCTATCTATCTGTCTGTCCGTCCATCTGTCTTTCAATCAGTTGTTTTGTCTGTATGATAATCTGTCTGTCTGTCTCTCTCTCTGTCTGTCTTTATGATCTGTCTGTCTGTCTGTCTATCTGTCTCTCTTTCTGACTGACTAGCTATCTGTCTGTTTGTCGGCCGGCTAATTGATTGACCTATCTGTCTGTCTGTCTGTCTGTCTGTCTGGTCGATTGATCTGTCTGTCTGTCTGTCTGTCTGTCTGTCTGTCTGTCAGCTGGTCGATTGATCTGTCTGTCTGTCTGTCTATCTGTCAGCTGGTCGATTGATCTGTCTGTCTGTCTGTCTGTCTGTCTGTCTGTCTGTCAGCTGGTCGATTGATCTGTCTGTCTGTCTGTCTGTCAGCTGGTCGATTGATCTGTCTGTCTGTCTGTCTATCTGTCAGCTGGTCGATTGATCTGTCTGTCTGTCTGTCTGTCTGTCAGCTGGTCGATTGATCTGTCTGTCTGTCTGTCTGTCAGCTGGTCGATTGATCTGTCTGTCTGTCTGTCTGTCAGCTGGTCGATTGATCTGTCTGTCTGTCTGTCTGTCAGCTGGTCGATTGATCTGTCTGTCTGTCTGTCTGTCTGTCAGCTGGTCGATTGATCTGTCTATCTGTCTGGCTGTCTGTCTGTTGGCCGGTCGATTGATCTGTCTGTCTGTCTGTCAGCTGGTCGATTGATCTGTCTGTCTGTCTGTCTGTCAGCTGGTCGATTGATCTGTCTATCTGTCTGTCTGTCTGTCTGTTGGCCGGTCGATTGATCGGTCTATCTGTCTGTCTGGCTGTCTGTCTCTCTCTCTCTCACTGTATGACTAGCTATCTGTCTGTCTGTCAGCTAGTCGATTGATTAGTCTATCTGTCTATCTATATGTCTGTCTGTCTGTCTATCTATCTGTCAATCTATCTGTCTGTCTGTATATCTAAGTGTCTGTATGTCTGTCTGTCGTCTGGTCGATTGATCAGTCAATGTGTCTGTTGATCTGTCTGTCTCTCTGTCTCTCAGTTGATCGATCTGTCTGTCTGTCTATATCTGTCTGTCTGTCTGTCTATCTATCTGTCTGTCTGTCTGTCTGTCTGTCTATCTGTCTGTGTGTCGGCCGGTTGATTGATCAGTCTATCTGTCTGTTGATCTGTCTCTCTCTGTCTCTCTATCGATCGTTCTGTCTGTCTATCTGTCTGTCTGTCTGTCAACCAATCAATCGTTCTGTCTGTCTGATGATCTATCTGTTTATCTATTTATCTGTCTGTCATTTCATATGTGTGTGTTGAAACAGAGTTACATTAGTCAGTTCTCTCTAACATAAAATCACATTTTCATACAGCACATGCTCACATAATGATACCCGTGTGTGTTCCTCTTATTGTGTGGGTGTGGTTAAGGGGTCAAAGGTCACGTTAAGGACCAAATGTAAACCAGACCCTCTCTGTGCGTGTGTGAGCCGGAAGAAGCAGTGCCCAGTAAACGAGGCCGTTCCCCCGAGTGTCATACAGGAAGGAACTTCCATGACTGAAGACCGTCACATTTACAATCTCTCCGTCTCCCGTTAAACACATATTTACCTCGAAAAAGAGAAAATGTTCCGTGTGATGAGGATGATATCGTTGATTAAATGTCGAGTTGAGTTTGTTTGGTCCTCAGAGACGCTATTAAAAGCTCGTTTTCTATCTTGATGTTCTTGATCTTGATTTCAGTCACACAAGTGTTTTCCCTTAATGACAGAACAACTCCAGTATAACAGCACAAGATAAAGAAGAGACACAGTTAGCTTTGATCAGGTTTAAATTGACTGTTGTCGTTAGGTTAAAAGCAGCCGTCTGTGTATTTGTTTGTTTTTGCATCTTCTGAAAGTTAGTCATGTTATCCAGAAAACAGTGTGTGTCGTCACAGCTGTTTAGTGTCCTTAAGAAGATCTTTCTCAGCAGAACTGACTCGGCATTTGGTATGCACTAATGCTAATCGTGCATATGGATAGTATGCAAATTGTATTGTGCGAATTGTATGTAAATGGATTATTAATATGGATTATGTGAATTGGGCTGCGGCCACGATACATGAGGACCTGATGAGATGGTATTCAGTCACAAAGAGGTCAAAATCGTTGGTAATGCACGGGAGATTTACAATGCAAAGACTTTATGCTAATCAGGGTGAGATTATATAGCCAGTTATGTCTTCAGATTTGCATATTTTGTAATTCACTTTCACATACGACTCTAGTGGTTTAATCCATGTCTTCAGAAGTGATATGATAGGTGTGGGTGAGAAACAGATCAATATTTAAGTCCTTTTTTTACTATAAATCTACACTTTCACTTTCACATACGACTCCAGTGGTTTAATCCATGTCTTCAGAAGTGATATGATAGGTGTGGGTGAGAAACAGATCAATATTTAAGTCCTTTTTTTACTATAAATCTACACTTTCACTTTCACATACGACTCCAATGGTTTAATGCATGTCTTCAGAAGTGATATGATAGGTGTGTGTGAGAAACAGATCAATATTTAAGTCCTTTTTTACTATAAATCTACACTTTCACTTTCACATACGACTCCAATGGTTTAATGCATGTCTTCAGAAGTGATATGATAGGTGTGTGTGAGAAACAGATCAATATTTAAGTCCTTTTTACTATAAATCTACACTTTCACTTTCACATACGACACCAGTGGTTTAATCCATGTCTTCAGAAGTGATATGATAGGTGTGGGTGAGAAACAGATCAATATTTAAGTCCTTTTTTACTATAAATCTACACTTTCACTTTCACATACGACTCCAGTGGTTTAATGCATGTCTTCAGAAGTGATATGATAGGTGTGGGTGAGAAACAGATCAATATTTAAGTCCTTTTTTACTATAAATCTACACTTTCACTTTCACATACGACACCAGTGGTTTAATCCATGTCTTCAGAAGTGATATGATAGGTGTGGGTGAGAAACAGAACCAATATTTAAGTCCTTTTTTACTATAAATCTACACTTTCACTTTCACATAAGACTCCAGTGGTTTAATCCATGTCTTCAGAAGTGATATGATAGGTGTGGGTGAGAAACAGACCAATATTTAATTCTTTTTTTACTATAAATCTACACTTTCACTTTCACATATGACTCCAGTGGTTTAATGCATGTCTTCAGAAGTGATATGATAGGTGTGTGTGAGAAACAGATCAATATTTAAGTCCTTTTTTACTATAAATCTACACTTTCACTTTCACATACGACACCAGTGGTTTAATCCATGTCTTCAGAAGTGATATGATAGGTGTGGGTGAGAAACAGATCAATATTTAAGTCCTTTTTTTACTATAAATCTACACTTTCACTTTCACATACTGACTCCAGTGGTTTAATGCATGTCTTCAGAAGTGATATGATAGGTGTGGGTGAGAAACAGATCAATATTTAAGTCCTTTTTACTATAAATCTACACTTTCACTTTCACATACGACACCAGTGGTTTAATCCATGTCTTCAGAAGTGATATGATAGGTGTGGGTGAGAAACAGAACAATATTTAAGTCCTTTTTACTATAAATCTACACTTTCACTTTCACATACGACTCCAGTGGTTTAATGCATGTCTTCAGAAGTGATATGATAGGTGTGGGTGAGAAACAGAACCAATATTTAAGTCCTTTTTACTATAAATCTACACTTTCACTTTCACATAAGACTCCAGTGGTTTAATCCATGTCTTCAGAAGTGATATGATAGGTGTGGGTGAGAAACAGATCAATATTTAAGTCCTTTTTACTATAAATCTACACTTTCACTTTCACATACAACACCAGTGGTTTAATCCATGTCTTCAGAAGTGATATGATAGGTGTGGGTGAGAAACAGAACCAATATTTAAGTCCTTTTTTACTATAAATCTACACTTTCACTTTCACATAAGACTCCAGTGGTTTAATCCATGTCTTCAGAAGTGATATGATAGGTGTGGGTGAGAAACAGATCAATATTTAAGTCCTTTTTTACTATAAATCTACACTTTCACTTTCACATACGACTCCAATGGTTTAATGCATGTCTTCAGAAGTGATATGATAGGTGTGGGTGAGAAACAGATCAATATTTAAGTCCTTTTTTACTATAAATCTACATTTTCACTTTCACATACGACTCCAATGGTTTAATGCATGTCTTCAGAAGTGATATGATAGGTGTGTGTGAGAAACAGATCAATATTTAAGTCCTTTTTTACTATAAATCTACACTTTCACTTTCACATACGACACCAGTGGTTTAATCCATGTCTTCAGAAGTGATATGATAGGTGTGGGTGAGAAACAGATCAATATTTAAGTCCTTTTTTACTATAAATCTACACTTTCACTTTCACATACTGACTCCAGTGGTTTAATGCATGTCTTCAGAAGTGATATGATAGGTGTGGGTGAGAAACAGATCAATATTTAAGTCCTTTTTACTATAAATCTACACTTTCACTTTCACATACGACACCAGTGGTTTAATCCATGTCTTCAGAAGTGATATGATAGGTGTGGGTGAGAAACAGAACCAATATTTAAGTCCTTTTTTACTATAAATCTACACTTTCACTTTCACATAAGACTCCAGTGGTTTAATCCATGTCTTCAGAAGTGATATGATAGGTGTGGGTGAGAAACAGACCAATATTTAAGTCCTTTTTTTACTATAAATCTACACTTTCACTTTCACATACGACTCCAGTGGTTTAATGCATGTCTTCAGAAGTGATATGATAGGTGTGTGTGAGAAACAGATCAATATTTAAGTCCTTTTTTACTATAAATCTACACTTTCACTTTCACATACGACACCAGTGGTTTAATCCATGTCTTCAGAAGTGATATGATAGGTGTGGGTGAGAAACAGATCAATATTTAAGTCCTTTTTTTACTATAAATCTACACTTTCACTTTCACATACGACTCCAGTGGTTTAATGCATGTCTTCAGAAGTGATATGATAGGTGTGGGTGAGAAACAGATCAATATTTAAGTCCTTTTTTACTATAAATCTACACTTTCACTTTCACATACGACACCAGTGGTTTAATCCATGTCTTCAGAAGTGATATGATAGGTGTGGGTGAGAAACAGAACAATATTTAAGTCCTTTTTTACTATAAATCTACACTTTCACTTTCACATACGACTCCAGTGGTTTAATGCATGTCTTCAGAAGTGATATGATAGGTGTGGGTGAGAAACAGAACCAATATTTAAGTCCTTTTTTACTATAAATCTACACTTTCACTTTCACATAAGACTCCAGTGGTTTAATCCATGTCTTCAGAAGTGATATGATAGGTGTGGGTGAGAAACAGATCAATATTTAAGTCCTTTTTTACTATAAATCTACACTTTCACTTTCACATACAACACCAGTGGTTTAATCCATGTCTTCAGAAGTGATATGATAGGTGTGGGTGAGAAACAGAACCAATATTTAAGTCCTTTTTTACTATAAATCTACACTTTCACTTTCACATAAGACTCCAGTGGTTTAATCCATGTCTTCAGAAGTGATATGATAGGTGTGGGTGAGAAACAGATCAATATTTAAGTCCTTTTTTTACTATAAATCTACACTTTCACTTTCACATATGACTCCAGTGGTTTAATCCATGTCTTCAGAAGTGATATGATAGGTGTGGGTGAGAAACAGATCAATATTTAAGTCCTTTTTTTACTATAAATCTACACTTTCACTTTCACATATGACTCCAGTGGTTTAATGCATGTCTTCAGAAGTGATATGATAGGTGTGGGTGAGAAACAGAACCAATATTTAAGTCCTTTTTTACTATAAATCTACACTTTCACTTTCACATAAGACTCCAGTGGTTTAATCCATGTCTTCAGAAGTGATATGATAGGTGTGGGTGAGAAACAGATCAATATTTAAGTCCTTTTTACTATAAATCTACACTTTCACTTTCACATACAACACCAGTGGTTTAATCCATGTCTTCAGAAGTGATATGATAGGTGTGGGTGAGAAACAGAACCAATATTTAAGTCCTTTTTTACTATAAATCTACACTTTCACTTTCACATAAGACTCCAGTGGTTTAATCCATGTCTTCAGAAGTGATATGATAGGTGTGGGTGAGAAACAGATCAATATTTAAGTCCTTTTTTACTATAAATCTACACTTTCACTTTCACATATGACTCCAGTGGTTTAATCCATGTCTTCAGAAGTGATATGATAGGTGTGGGTGAGAAACAGATCAATATTTAAGTCCTTTTTTTACTATAAATCTACACTTTCACTTTCACATATGACTCCAGTGGTTTAATCCATGACTTCAGAAGTGATATGATAGGTGTGGGTGAGAAACAGATCAATATTTAAGTCCTTTTTTTACTATAAATCTACACTTTCACTTTCACATACAACTCCAGTGGTTTAATCCATGACTTCAGAAGTGATATGATAGGTGTGGGTGAGAAACAGATCAATATTTAAGTCCTTTTTTTACTATAAATCTACACTTTCAATTTCTGATGTAGAAGTGTAACTAAACAGGTGCCACATCTGTCTTTCAGATATAAAAGTGATAGTGAAAATGGAGATTTAGAGTAAAAAACAAATTACTTAAATATTGATCTGTTTTTCGTATACTGTATGTCAGTCACTGGAAAATGAGAAGATAGATACTGTGTAAAGTTAGAAAAAAATAAAATAATCCACTTGAGACTGTTACATTGATTTTACTCCGGTTAAGAAGTGTTGTTGGGCTTGATGTGAATTTGGCAAACTTACCATTGTAAAATCCCTCTAAAGCACAGCACAAACTCAGTTTCCAGGTGAAATGAACACTAGAGGCACTCGTTTCGTGTGAGTGTGAGTGTGTGTGTGTGTGTGTGTGTGCATGTGAGTGTGTGTGTGTGTGACAGGTCTGTAATTAAGCTTGTGAGTGTTCAGGTGGATCAGAGCAGAGGGTTATGGGTCATCTGAAAGAGTGACATGTGGGAGTCCATCTGACAGTTGAGGGCAGAGGTTAATGAGCTCACAGTGTGTGTGTGTGTGTGTGTGTGCGCGCGCGTGTGTGTGTGTGTGTGTGTGTGTGTGTGCGCGCGTGCATGCATGTGTGTGACAGGTGTGTATGAGCCCTCACCTGCCACAAAGGTGCTAGTGTGTGAGACCCTGTCTCTGCAGGTAACAAGATGGAGTCACAACAAATGCATCTTTTGTTTAAAAGAATAACAGAGTCTGTAAGCATGTACATACTTCTCCACTATATAGTATGCTAAAATCAGTATGCCAATGGAGTAGTTGCATAAATTGTATGCTGTAAACAAAATGTGTATTATGCATAATTTTATACTTGCATATTTATACATTTTAAAACATTTAAAAGTTCAGTGCGAACCTTAAACTCAAGAAAACTTCTTATGGCCAGAATAAGTCAGTTAACCTTTTCATTAACATTAGTAAATGCATTTCTATATATTTACTGTACATTATCACATTGAGAATAAATGTGTCTTTCAGAGGCTTTATATGGAGTTATGATGAAAATAAGATGCATTTCAAACTGTTCTGAGATCAGTGCAGACAGACAACACACTGGAGGTTAAGTCATGCACTAAATAGGGAGCAAGGGAGCATCCAATAGCTCTCCTATAACTGTTCTGAGACCAGTGCAGACAGACGGCACACTGGAGGTTAAGTCATGCACTAAATAGGGAGCAAGGGAGCATCCTATAGCTCTCCTATAACTGTTCTGAGACCAGTGCAGACAGACAGCACACTGGAGGTTAAGTCATGCACTAAATAGGGAGCAAGGGAGCATCCTATAGCTCTCCTATAACTGTTCTGAGACCAGTGCAGACAGACAGCACACTGGAGGTTAAGTCATGCACTAAATAGGGAGCAAGGGAGCATCCTATAGCTCTCCTATAACTGTTCTGAGACCAGTGCAGACAGACAGCACACTGGAGGTTAAGTCATGCACTAAATAGGGAGCAAGGGAGCATCCAATAGCTCTCCTATAACTGTTCTGAGACCAGTGCAGACAGACAGCACACTGGAGGTTAAGTCATGCACTAAATAGGGAGCAAGGGAGCATCCTATAGCTCTCCTATAACTGTTCTGAGACCAGTGCAGACAGACAGCACACTGGAGGTTAAGTCATGCACTAAATAGGGAGCAAGTGAGCATCCTATAGCTCTCCTATAACTGTTCTGAGACCAGTGCAGACAGACAGCACACTGGAGGTTAAGTCATGCACTAAATAGGGAGCAAGGGAGCATCCTATAGCTCTCCTATAACTGTTCTGAGACCAGTGCAGACAGACAGCACACTGGAGGTTAAATCATGCACTAAATAGGGAGCAAGGGAGCATCCTATAGCTCTCCTATAACTGTTCTGAGACCAGTGCAGACAGACAGCACACTGGAGGTTAAGTCATGCACTAAATAGGGAGCAAGGGAGCATCCTATAGCTCTCCTATAACTGTTCTGAGACCAGTGCAGACAGACAGCACACTGGAGGTTAAATCATGCACTAAATAGGGAGCAAGGGAGCATCCTATAGCTCTCCTATAACTGTTCTGAGACCAGTGCAGACAGACAGCACACTGGAGGTTAAGTCATGCACTAAATAGGGAGCAAGGGAGCATCCTATAGCTCTCCTATAACTGTTCTGAGACCAGTGCAGACAGACAGCACACTGGAGGTTACTTTGAATATGAATAAATTATGCTCATTTATTATGTAATGTCTATAACATGAATAATCAACACTCCTGGACACATAATAAAATATTTGATGGAGAAAAAAAAAAGGACTTTCTATATCTTAGTGTTATTTAAAATTTCACAACGTAGTCCCGCAGTCCACATATGAGGACATACATATTTTTTGAGTGTGTTGATGTTGTTTGATTATTTAATTATATGCTATTTATGCTTTAATGTCCATATCAAACAAGGAGTAGCCTAAACACTCATAAATAACATGTTTTTCAAAATCTGTCTTTGTTTACTCACCCTCATGTTGTTCCAAACCAATACAGATTTTAGACTCGTGTTGGCCTCAGTCACCATTCACTTTCATTGAATCATTTTACCACAATGGAAGTGAAATAGACCAGTATTGATCTAAACAACGTCTACCTTTTAGAAAACAGATTGATTACTGGTTAAACCACCAGTGATAGTCTGGTCTTGTCACATAATTAATATTCATGAGTTGATTTTGTTTTATATTGTGTCCCCACTTATATATAATTATATCATGTTTGTAAGGACATTCATTCTGTCTGTCTACAATAAACACAACCTAATATACTTTTTTTCTGTCCCCAGTTCTCCTATTTTATCCCTCTCTTTGAGAGAAAGGCCAGAGAGAGCAACAGATGAAAGGAGTGATAGAGCGAGAGAGACAGGTGGAGAGACAGGCCTGTGTGTGTGTGTGTGTGTGTGTGTGTGTGTGTGTGTGTGTGTGTGTGTGACATTAACAGTATTAATATGAGTCTGTTTTGTGTCAGGCTACTTTAATTTCATCTGTGAAAGACACACACACACTCATCTGTCAGTGTAACTTCATTAGATGCTGACGAAGGACCAGAGCTGGAGCTCACACACACACGCAGTACACGCAGCCCCCTCGTGACATCGGGGCGTTCAATGAAAACTCGTTTGTTTATCTAAGAACAGGCCCAACACAGTGATAGTGACAACAGAACACAACTGCACACAAAACAGAGAACAGAACTTACTAAACATGTCCGAAGAGTTTATAGTCGAAGAATTGATGCATTTCTATGCCCAGCCTTATTTTTTTGAAAGTTTTTGGACCGGTGTCAGTTCACAGTGGACGGAGTTACCCACGATGCCGAAAATATAAAACAAGTAATCGATAGAATGTCCCGTCGCTGGTCACTGCTGATAAAAACTCTGATTACCATAGAAAAAAATAAGGCTGGGCATAGAAATGCATCAATTCTTCGACTGTAAACTCTTCAGACATGTTTAGTAAAATCTGTTCTCTGTTTTGTGTGCAGTTGTGTTCTGTTGTCACTCTCACTGTTTGAAGTTAGTACGCCCCAATGTGTGTGTGTGTGGGTGGGTTTGGGTGTTTGTGTTTGTGTTTATGTGTGTGTGTGTGTGTGTGTGTGTGTGTGTGTGTGTGTGTGTGTGTGTGTGTGTGTGTGTGTGGGCGGGTTTGGGTGTGTATATGTGTGTGTGTATTTGTGTGTGGGCGGGTTTTGTGTGTTTGTGTGTGTATTTGTGTATTTGTGTGTGGGCGGGTTTGGGTGTGTGTGTGTGTGTGTGTGTGTGTGTGTGTGTGTGTGTGTGTGTGTGTGGGTGGGTGAGTGGGTTTGGGTGTGTGTGTGTGTGTGTGTGTGTGATGTCTTAAGGAGAAACTAGAGGACTGGAGATCAGATGTGTGTGTTTGTGGGTGGGTGGGTTTGTGTGTGTGTATGTGTGTGTGTGTATGTGGGTGGATGGATTTGGGTGTGTGTGTGTGGGTTTGGGTGTGTGTGTGTTTATGTGTGTGTGTGTGTGTGGGTGGGTTTGTGTGTGTGTGTGTGTGTGTGTGTGTGTGTGAGTGGGTTTGGGTGTGTGTGTGTGTGTGTGTGTGTGTGTGTGTGTGTGCGTGTGTGTGTATGTGTGTGTATGTGTGTGTGTTTGGGTGGGTTTGGGTGTGTGTGTGTGCGTTTGTGTGCATGTGTGTGCGTGTGTGTGTGTGTGTGTGTGTGCGTGTGTGTGCGTGTGTGTGTGTGTGTGTGTATGTGTATGTTAGTGTCTGTTTGTGTGTGTGTGTGTGTGTGTGAGTGTCTGTGTGTGTGTGTGTGTGTGTGTGTGTGTGTGTGTGTGTGTGTGTGTGTGTGTGTGTGTGTGTGTGTGTGTGTGTGATGTCTTAAGGAGAAATTAGAGGACTGGAGATCAGATGTGTGTGTGAGTGTGGTGTGTGTGTGTGTGTGTGTGTGTGTGTGTGTGTGTGTGTCTCTGACCTCAAATCCACTGAATAACTGTAACTGGAAGTTAAGTCACAGGAAACACAAACAAAAGCCGTCAAAAACATGTCCGGGTCGCACTTGACCCCAAAGTCAAGACAATGAAGACACTTTTTAGCACCATTCATATTTTTGTAATATGTGAGACATTATTTTAATGACAATTGACCCTTCGCTAAGCTCCGCCCCTCTTGGTTAGGGTCGCTGGCTCTGATAATCTCTGCAGAACTCCCCATAGGAATGAATGAGAGATTGTCCTGAACGATGCGTTTTTTGGCTAAATATTCTCATAAACTGAGTGGATCATATTATTAAGTGGGCTGGAATGAAGAGTGACGTTGTAAAGCATATTTATCTAATAATATGACACTTTAATCCTTAGCACGTTCTTCTCAATATTTATTTAAAGGTTGTTTTTAATAGCAAGACATCCTCTCTGGGTACCTTGTGTCACTATTACAAGAGACCCGGCAACAATGCTTTTTACAAGTCCAAATTACAAGCTTTAAATGACAAACTTTTTTCAAATGAGATGCTTTTAATTAATTATCCAGCAGTTCCAGGTTTTTTAAATATTGGTTATTGGTATCAGTATCGGCCACAACGAGCTGTGTATTATCAGTTATTGGTATCGGTGCATCTCTAAATAATTACACATGCAAACACAACAATGACTAAAGATTTTAGTCATGAGATTTCACAGAGTGAGTTTCATTCTGTGTCATTTGAGTCATCATTGTGTCTGTGTCATGTATTTGGCGCCATCTCCTGGTGGCCATATGTAACATTGTGCTTCATGTGGATTATCTAATGATCTATACATCTGATTATCTTGTGTGTGGACTCGATTGAAAGATAATCACAGACTCTAAATAATGATATGTGATAGTTTATGTTCCTTTAATTTTTCATGATGTTATAAGGGAAAATGCGGCATATAAGCAACACCAATATAATTGTCAAAGACATATACTTAGCGGTTACTCGCTATATTTTTATCTGTGAGTAAAACAAATGAGCCAGTTGTATTTTACTCTTTGAGAGCTTTCCAACAACATATGACACATGACTATTTGATCAGTTTGATGTTTTTACTGATTGCAATAATGTGTATTTTTATTTTTATTTTTATTATAATATCGGAACACTTCTGATTTGTCTTCATGTTTTAAAGCACTTGTCTACATGCATCGGAAAGTAGAGCTTCTAAGCTTTCAAATGATACCTACTTTGTGTTGGTCAAGTTGACGAATTATTTTTCTCGCCGGTCCGCCAGTGGGCTCATGAATAAATAATGACAGAATTGAACAGAATTTTTATGCAAAATATTCTTCCTTATATCTTTCACAATTCTGGAGTGAAATATGACCTGACCATGTTTGGAGGAGATTCTCTCATACATGTAATGCATCTGAGATCAGTGGGATGGTTTGGGTTAATGTGAAACCTCTCGTGTCATAAAAGCGGCGAGTGAGTCTGTACCTGCGTTTGGATGTCTCTTTTTTGTCTTTCTTTTGGCCGTTAGCCCACGTCAGTCGGCAGAGCTGAGCGATGACAGATTTGCTGCTTTTAAACGCTTCATCTGAGCTTATTTTAAAGCTGTTTGTTTATCTTTAAGTCACGAAGGCCTGTACGTTCTCTGCGCTGAATGGAAGCTCCATTTATCAGCTGTTGACTTAACGATAAATGAACGTCTCAACAAAGAATGCACTCCTTTCATGCGCCGGCGTTCCGAGGGCCACTTTGAAGTGAAGTTTTGCAAGCGGCTCAAAAAAGGAAGCTTTAAGCGCCGTGTTTTGATTGAGGTCTCATTGTGAGTTGGAGAGAATTTGTGGAAGCACAGAAAGAGGGTTTGGGAGTTACAGAGACATTCCGCGAAAAAAACAAAACACATGGGTATTTCAACAAAGCATGGCAGTACATCTGTTTTACCCCCTGTAGGATTGAACAGGTGAAATATAGTCTCTTAATGTATTTTCTGTTCTGTGTTTTCTGTAGATATGGAGGACAGAGCGAGTTCGTCTTGGGGAAATGGAGTTCGTGCCACAAAGGTCAGTTTCTTCAGTCCTATATTAATAAAAGTCTACAGGTTTTTACGTTCAGCATGGTTTCATTATGTTAAGAATGGAATATCATGTATGTTATGTATATATAGATATTATCAGTGATGGAAAGAGTACTCATTTTTTTTACTTAAGTAAAGGTACTTAAGTAATAATTCACTTGAGTACAAGTAGAAGTACTGAGAGATCTTATGACTCAAGTAGGAGTAAATAAGTAGTTTGCCAATATATATATACGCCTCCATGGAGACGTAGTGCGCATGGAGGATTCACGCTATTCTCCACGGCATCCACGCACAACCCCATGTGACTCTACCCTCCCTAGCAACCGGCCACTTTGGTTACCCCATGTGACTCTACCCTCCCTAGCAACCGGACCACTTTGGTTACCCCATGTGACTCTACCCTCCCTAGCAACCGGCCACTTTGGTTACCCCATGTGACTCTACCCTCCCTAGCAACCGGCCACTTTGGTTACCCCATGTGACTCTACCCTCCCTAGCAACCGGACCACTTTGGTTACCCCATGTGACTACCCTCCCTAGCAACCGGACCACTTTGGTTACCCCATGTGACTCTACCCTCCCTAGCAACCGGCCACTTTGGTTACCCCATGTGACTCTGCCCTCCCTAGCAACCGGACCACTTTGGTTACCCCATGTGACTCTACCCTCCCTAGCAACCGGCCACTTTGGTTACCCCATGTGACTCTACCCTCCCTAGCAACCGGCCACTTTGGTTACCCCATGTGACTCTACCCTCCCTAGCAACTGGACCACTTTGGTTACCCCATGTGACTCTACCCTCCCTAGCAACCGGACCACTTTGGTTACCCCATGTGACTACCCTCCCTAGCAACCGGACCACTTTGGTTACCCCATGTGACTCTACCCTCCCTAGCAACCGGCCACTTTGGTTACCCCATGTGACTCTACCCTCCCTAGCAACCGGACCATTTTGGTTACCCCATGTGACTGTACCCTCCCTAGCAACCAGACCACTTTGGTTACCCCATGTGACTCTACCCTCCCTAGCAACCGGACCACTTTGGTTACCCCATGTGACTCTACCCTCCCTAGCAACCGGCCACTTTGGTTACCCCATGTGACTCTACCCTCCCTAGCAACCGGCCACTTTGGTTACCCCATGTGACTCTACCCTCCCTAGCAACCGGACCACTTTGGTTACCCCATGTGACTCTACCCTCCCTAGCAACCGGACCACTTTGGTTACCCCATGTGACTCTACCCTCCCTAGCAACCGGACCACTTTGGTTACCCCATGTGACTCTACCCTCCCTAGCAACCGGCCACTTTGGTTACCCCATGTGACTCTACCCTCCCTAGCAACCGGACCACTTTGGTTACCCCATGTGACTCTACCCTCCCTAGCAACCGGACCACTTTGGTTACCCCATGTGACTCTACCCTCCCTAGCAACCGGACCACTTTGGTTACCCCATGTGACTCTACCCTCCCTAGCAACCGGCCACTTTGGTTACCCCATGTGACTCTACCCTCCCTAGCAACTGGACCACTTTGGTTACCCCATGTGACTCTACCCTTCCTAGCAACCGGACCACTTTGGTTACCCCATGTGACTACCCTCCCTAGCAACCGGACCACTTTGGTTACCCCATGTGACTCTACCCTCCCTAGCAACCGGCCACTTTGGTTACCCCATGTGACTCTACCCTCCCTAGCAACCGGACCATTTTGGTTACCCCATGTGACTGTACCCTCCCTAGCAACCAGACCACTTTGGTTACCCCATGTGACTCTACCCTCCCTAGCAACCGGGCCACTTTGGTTACCCCATGTGACTCTACCCTCCCTAGCAACCGGCCACTTTGGTTACTCCATGTGACTCTACCCTCCCTAGCAACCGGCCACTTTGGTTACCCCATGTGACTCTACCCTCCCTAGCAACCGGACCACTTTGGTTACCCCATGTGACTCTACCCTCCCTAGCAACCGGACCACTTTGGTTACCCCATGTGACTCTACCCTCCCTAGCAACCGGACCACTTTGGTTACCCCATGTGACTCCACCCTCCCTTGCAACCGGACCACTTTGGTTACCCCATGTGACTCTACCCTCCCTAGCAACCGGCCACTTTGGTTACCCCATGTGACTCTACCCTTCCTAGCAACCGGACCACTTTGGTTACCCCATGTGACTCTACTCTCCCTAGCAACCGGACCACTTTGGTTACCCCATGTGACTCTACCCTCCCTAGCAACCGGCCACTTTGTTTACCCCATGTGACTCTACCCTCCCTAGCAACCGGACCACTTTGGTTACCCCATGTGACTCTACCCTCCCTAGCAACCGGACCACTTTGGTTATCCCATGTGACTCTACCCTCCCTAGCAACCGGGACAATTTGGTTACCCCATGTGACTCTACCCTCCCTAGCAACCGGCCACTTTGGTTACCCCATGTGACTCTACCCTCCCTAGCAACCGGGCCAATTTGGTTACCCCATGTGACTCTACCCTCCCTAGCAACCGGGCCACTTTGGTTACCCCATGTGACTCTACCCTCCCTAGCAACCGGGCCACTTTGGTTACCCCATGTGACTCTACCCTCCCTAGCAACCGGCCACTTTGGTTACCCCATGTGACTCTACCCTCCCTAGCAACCGGACCACTTTGGTTACCCCATGTGACTCTACCCTCCCTAGCAACCGGGCCACTTTGGTTACCCCATGTGACTCTACCCTCCCTAGCAACCGGGCCAATTTTGTTGCTAAGGAGACCTGGTTGGAGTCACTCAGCATGCCCTGGATTCAAACTCGTGAACTCTAGGGGTGGTAGCTTGCGTCTTTACCACTGAGCTTCCTTTCACCAAGGATGCATTAAATTGATCAAAAATACTGCCAAAATTATTATTACGGTTTGCAATAATTGTTTATGCATTACTGTTTTGAAAAAAGAATCTCTAACCAGGATAGAGAGGACAGTGGACAGCCCAGATGCACAACAAAAAGACTGTTGTAAGCGCCACACTTCCTGCTGCCAGTTGGTGGCACTACGAACGTGACCCACAGTAGATTCATCAATGTGATCAGCCCTCAATGCCAAACATACGGGTCAATTTTGATGTAAATCACAGGATGCAAGCAGACGATATGAGACAATTATTTCATCCTATATCTTTGTTAATTTATCGCATCACCATGGAGACACCGTTTGAAAAATCCAAAATCCGTACACACGTCAACACACGTCAGCATCTTCAATGATTGGTGCCAGTCAGATGAATTCCCTATGAGGAGTATTTCAATTCCAGGACATGCCATTTTCAAACAATCCAAAATGGCTGACTTCCTGTTGGGCGGAGCTAATGTCTGTGGTGTGAAAGTTGTCCAGCTTGATGAGATCTGCATACAGTATGCACAAAGTTTGGTGACTGTAGCTGAAAAGGGATGTGCTACAGAGTACCCTGAATATGGCCATTTCCTATTTGGCACTACAGAGCCACCTATACACACCCATGAATGAACCTTTGCCCAGCCCTAATGGCCTGACGATTCTGATGTGTGTGCCAAAGATCATAAAGATTCAAGCATGCCATGTACCTCAAAAACATATGAAAATATATAAAAAGGAATAACAGTGTTTAATGCGTTGCCATGGCAACAGTAGATAAGATCTGCCATTAATTTATCACCTCGCCATGGCAACACCGTTTGAAATATCAAAAATCTGTTCGCAATTTAGAATCTTCAATGTCTTGGCATGATGTTGCCCACGTTTGGTGCCTGTCACTCAAATCCCCTAGGAGGAGTATTTCAAATTCCAGAGCATGCATTTTTCAAACAATGCAACATGGCAGACTTCCTGTTGGGCGGAGCCTATAACTATGAATGTGAAAGTTGTCCAGCTTGATGAGATCTATATGTGTACAATGTTTTGTGACTTTAGGTGAAAAGGCATGTGCTACAGAGCCTCCCAAAAATCTAATTTTCATCGCCAACCCATATCTCACAAGGCGTTTCCATCCGCAGAACTGCTGCTCACTGGATGTTTTTAGTTTTTGGCACCATTCAGAGTAAATTCTAGAGACTGTTGTGTGTGAAAATCCCAGAAATACTCAAACCAGCCCATCTGGCACCAAGAGTCCAGAATTAATAAAACACCAGATGCAGTTTTGTTTTCAACTAAAATCCCAATAATAACCAGATTAATTGAAGATTTGGTGCATAATGAGGGATTTTCAAGTATAAACAAGCCTGAAACAAATAGGGGACTCTTATTTTATAATGACAAAAAGATGAAAAAACAATCGGCCTCGATTGACAGATTTTTGCAGATAACCGATAGTTCCAAAAATCAACTATCGGCACCGATTAATCAGTAAAACCGAAATATCGGTCAACCTCTAGTTGAAACCTAATAATGAAAATAGTAAAAAATATTTAATAATTAGATTATAAAAATATTTAATGATATTTTATTTACCAAACCCGAGTATAGATGCTGCAAGAGCCTATTTGTTAAATTCTTTATAATATAAATATAAATATAAATATAAAAATATAATAACATACATTGTTTTTTTTTAAATAAAAATATTTGTATGATTGTCCATTAAGTATTTATACTTTACACATTTATTACACTTAATAAATGTATTAAATATTTGTTTGTTTGTTTGTACGATTTACATTGAGTTTACATTGATATGTATAACAAGCACTAAATTGGTACTGTCCCTTTAAGAGAAAGTGTTTGCGTGAGCTTCCGCCAGCGAGTGTTTACAGTTGAATGAGCGCAGCACACATTAGTGGCAAAGAAGTTACACAGTTGTTTACAAAAAAATTATAAAACTTTTGATCAAGAGCTGACTGTAAATAATAGAAAGGAAACAAAAGGAAACTTTTATTTGCATAATGTGTTTTGATCGGCTTTTACAGATATGTATTGTTCAAGTTCTCAAATTTAAATTATTTTTCATGTGGGTATATTTCAGTTATAAAGTCCCTTTTGCCATGTATATTGCATATATTACATTTTTGTTACATGCTTATTGTGTAATTGCATTATTTTTACTATTTACAAGTATTTACATCGCTTTATCTAAATACCGGTACTGTCTCTTTAAGAAAAGGGGCATTTCTGTGATCAGTGTCTGTAAATGAGCTAATGTTAATGAAAGAGACTCGAATGGCTTTATCTCATCCATGTTATCCGTGATTAGAATGAAATGTATATTTTTTGTAAAGCGTATTTAAAGAGACTTTATAAAATGACACAGTGGGTGGATCTTGTCTTTGGACCCGCGGAACAATTGTTTTTATAGACAGCCGGTGCAGTTGTGCATCATGTCTTCATTTTAATCGCCTTCACCTTTTGATTTGATGGTGGCATCTGAAAAGGTCAAAGGTCACTTTGCTAGTGTCTTGAGAGCTCACAGTGTGTCTGGCATCAGCGGTCAGATCCGCAGAGGTGAATCAAGGACGTGCTTACAGAGCAGTTTTCAGATCAACACGTCCGCTGCATGCAAATGCATTCACATCTTCACCCTCATGTCGAATATCTCAGGAACTTTTCCTTCGCCGTCTTATCCAGTGAGCCGTGATGTGTGTCTGGCTCCAGAAGAACCTTCTGGAATCATCTGCTGTGACTCTTTCAGTGTTTGTTCAGGGAGAATAAACGCATTTACACTTGAATGACAGTAAAAGGCTGGAGGTGTTATGACACAAACGAGAGTGACGATAATTCTTGAGGATATTACCTGTGAACACGGTGCACAACACATATGCACACATGACTTGGCTGTTTTGATTTATAAGTACGTTGATAAGTTAAACTTATGCAATATCACCCCCCTCCAGTCACGAGTTTGAATCCAGGACGTGCTGAGTGACTCCAGTCAGGTCTCCTTAGCAACCAAATTGGCCCGGTTGCTAGGGAGGGTAGAGTCACATGGGGTAACCTCCTTGTGGGGTACTGGACTCCAGTCAAGTCTCCTTAGCAACCAAATTGGCCTGGTTGCTAGGGAGGGTAGAGTCACATGGGGTAACCGCCTCGTGGGGTATTGGACTCCAGTCAGGTCTCCTTAGCAAACAAATTGGCCTGGTTGCTAGGGAGGGTAGAGTCACATGGGGTAACCTCCTCGTGGGGTATTGGACTCCAGTCAGGTCTCCTTAGCAACCAAATTGGCCTGGTTGCTAGGGAGGGTAGAGTCACATGGGGTAACCTCCTCGTGGGGTATTGGACTCCAGTCAGGTCTCCTTAGCAACAAAATTGGCCCGGTTGCTAGGGAGGGTAGAGTCACATGGGGTAACCTCCTCGTGGGGTATTGGACTCCAGTCAGGTCCTCTTAGCAACCAAATTGGCCCGGTTGCTAGGGAGGGTAGAGTCACATGGGGTAACATCCTTATGCGGTATTGGACTCCAGTCAGGTCTCCTTAGCAACCAAATTGGCCCGGATGCTAGGGAGGGTAGAGTCATATGGGGTAACCTCCTTGTGCGTTATTGGACTCCAGTCAGGTCTCCTTAGCAATCAAATTGGCCCAGTTGTTAGGGAGGATAGAGTCACATGGGGATAACCTCCTTGTGGGGTATTGGACTCCAGTCAGGTCACCTTAGCAACCAAATTGGCCCGGTTGCTAGGGAGGGTAGAGTCACATGGGGTAACCTCCTCGTGGTCGCTATAATGTGGTTCTCGCTCGCGGTGGGGCGTGTGGTGAGTTGTGCGTGGATGTGGCGGAGAATAGCGTGAAGCCTCCACACGTGCTACGTCTCCATGGTAACGCGCTCAACAAGTCATGTGAAGACGCGGAAGCAACTGGGATTCTTCCTCCGTCACTACGCCACCACGAGGACTTAGAGCGCTTTGGGAATTGGGCGTTCCAAATTGGGGATAATAATTAAATAAATGAATTAAATTAATTTATTGACACACGAAAAACCAAAGATATTTCTATATTCAAATTGCACTTCAAACTAAACGACAAGCCAATTAAAATAATGAAGTGGTCCAAAAAAATCGTACATAACCACCCTTCCATTTGCCGTCATGCGAGTATCTGTCTAATATAATAATAATAATAATAATAATGATGATACTAATAATTGAATTATAAATACATTTTAGGTTCACGGTTAACTAGTTTAGGTTATATACGCATGTATACGCTAGAAGCATTTCAAAGGGGAGTTTTCAATAAAATAATATACAACATTTAAATCAAGCACAAGTTGCTTATATTCAGCAAATACTCTTTTTAAAATATCAGTAACAATATAATCATTACTGTCACTTTAAGCTTACATTTATAAAGTGTAAAAGTCTGTAAACATTTAAAGAGACAGTCTTCATTTTCATAGTTTGTCCATTTAAAGTGATTATGAAAAGTTCAAAGTTGTACGGACTATCTTTATGGTACTTTGAGGTAAAGCTTGACGATTATGGTCAACATTAGTGGTCAAGAATTATGGGATGTTAAAGGTTAAACCCTGTTAAGCCTGACGTTTGAAAGAACTGTCAGAATTTATAAAGACATTTTTACATGAAACTTTTTTAGTCCATTAGACAAACTATTAAACGAAATCATAAAAATAAAAACTATGCATAATTTTTGATCAATTAGGCTTTAAACGACATTATCCTCCTGAGGTCCAGCAATACATTTTCAGAGGTACCAAATATTCGAGAGTTTGACCATGACAACTTCCTCTCGTTGCTCTATTAATATAGACTGAAATGTGCCACAGTTCAATTCAGCACATCAGATACAAAATAAACAATATTTATCATACGTATTTTATGCACCAAACACTATATCGACATTTAAAAAAGGGAAATAGTCAAACTTTATCTGCTGGGTCTCATGAACTCATGGTATGATGACATCATAATAGCTCGTAATGTAAAATATGACATCTTTATAATCACGCTGCATATATGACAATACACGGAAATATTAGTTCACACTTTAAATATATCTTATCAAATGTAAATGTCAGAATGTTCAACGCTCTGATGTTTTTTGGGGTGTGCATGAATGTAAATGTAACGGAGGTTGAGAGATATTCCTCTTGTATCATATTTAATACATGCATTTCAAAGGGGAGTTTTCAATAAAATAATATACAACATTTAAATCAAGCACGAGTTGCTTATATTCAGCAAATACTCTTTTTAAAATATAATAATTACTGTCACTTTTACTTTATTTAAATAAGCTGTCATTTATCCCCACATAAGAGTCACTTTTCACACCATTTTAAATAGATCGATATGAACATTGAAACCTCTTTTTCACAATTAACCACTAGATGGCGCCATAAACAGTCGACATTGTGATACTTGTTAGATATCATCGATATCTGATTACAGCCTCCTATCACCCAGCCCTACTGTGAAAGAATCTTTGTTTCACTTTGTTTGACCCTGTTTTTGACCTTTGACCCCTGCAGAATTACGCCGATGGCTCACAGTACGGTCACATGGCCAGCAGGGACCTGGGGTCACATGAGGGTATCTCTCCGCCGTACGTCAACTCAAGATTAGCAGGTAAGAGCCGAGCGTCTCACCTCTTCACCAGGATCAGACTGAAGTCACATGATTTTTAAACATCTGGAAAGTCACATGGTTTATGAGCTTTTAGTCATGAGTGTGTTTATGCTGTGGCTCTGCTTCAGATCAAATGTGTGTTTCTTTTGTTCGTAGAGGGCCGATGCTCAAGACAGAAAGCCAATTATGTGCCGGTGAAGTGTAATTCATGCTTACTGCCTTCATTTGTTCAGTTTATTGTCACACACACAGAGAGTGAGTGTGATGTCACAATACTGCGTGTCTCGCTCTCTGAGTCTGTCTCATCCAGTGAGCTCATGGTCAGTGAATCAGATAATCGGCCCCTGACAGAAGAGCCCAGGACTAATTAAGCCTGACTTAAACCATGAAATCTCTCTTTCATAAATGCACACTTTCAAAGGCAAAAACATTTCCGAGATGTGGTTTGGGAAGTTGTGGCTGGTCCGGTTAACATGGAAAAGATTTGCTTGAGTGTTTATCGCAGCAGATGCAGCGTTTGTCCTTCATGTTTCCTTCCTGTCAAGCTCTGAGCACACGAGTGACATCACATCCTGTCTTTGAGATCTCATCTGTCTTGAGCGTCTGAACAAACTCAACTTCAAATGCTAATATTAGACATTATATTCATATTTACATTTATTTATTAACTTTGATCCAAAGCTACTTTTAAAAAATACAAAGAAAACATCAAGCAGAATACATTTATTTAGAAGAAAAGCGAACGGGAAAAGGGGAAGATTAAAAGGAGAAAAGGAAGAAGAAGAGCAGAAAAGGGGGGGAGGAGAAGAGAAGAAAGAGTAGAAATGGACATGATGAAACAAGAGGAAGATGAGAGAAATAGAGGAAGAGGAAAAGGAGAAGGAGGAGAGGAGATAAAAGGAGAAAGGGATAGGAATAGAGGAGAGAAGGAAGAAGAGGGGAAGGGGAAGAGGAGGAAGAGAAAAAAGGAAAAGGAGGGATATCAGAAGAGAAAAGGAGAGGAGAGAATTTTGAAGCATAAAGAAGAAAAAGAGGAAGAAGGGAAGAGAAAATGTAGATAAGAAAAGGGGAAGATAAAGGGGGAAAAATAAAAAATGGGAAAAGGAAAACTAAGGCAAAAGAGACAACCAGAAAGGGTAAGAGTGGGAATGGGAAAGAGGAGGAAGAGGAAGGTATGAAGAGGGTGAAGGGTCTCTCTCTCTCTCTCTCTCTCTCTCTCTCTCTCTCTCTCTCTCTCTCTCTCATTTGAAACAATCAGTGCAGGATTTGTGACACACACACACACACACACACTCACACACAGTCACACACACACACACACACACACACACATCTGGAAACTCTAATCTTCTGGTGTGTAGTTCTGGATTGGAGCTCATCATGTGTGTAAATGTCAGAGAAAGATCTGCTCAATGTTTGTCCACTGAAAACACCTTCATTCATGATATAATGACCTGAGAGTCACGGCACACCAGCAGACGTGCATGCGGAGTTTAGAACGAGCTGTTGATTTACGGCGTGTGTGTGTGTGTGTGTGTGTGTGTGTGTGTGTGTTAATGGACGTAATAAAACACTGGCTCAAGTCTGTAATAACACAGAGGCGTTTAATAAGGACTAATCACAACCGAATAACGACAGGGCTTTAGCATGTTTGTTGGTAATGCAGGGTTGGGCAGCATGTTAAAGTGTGTGTGTGTGTGTGTGTGTGTGTGTGTGTGTGTGTGTGTGTGTGTGTGTGTGTGTGTGTGTGTGTGTGTGTGTGTGTGTGTGTGTGTGTGTGTGTGTGTGTGTGTGTGTGTGTGTGTGTGTGTGTGTGTGTGTGTGCGCGAGCAGGTGCTGTGCTCACTAACACACTGTTCTCCTCCTGTCATCTACCTGCTAAATGAAGCACACAACAGTTGTGTACTGTAAGCAGGTTTTGGACTCTGCGAGGCCCAGTTAAGAAACGCTGGAGTCTTGTTGTCTCCTGCAAGCACTTTTCCGACACAAATACTTTATTGCTGTTTATTCAGCAAGCAGTTTTTCCTGTTGGCCTGCAGTATTTTTATGCATATGGAGAAGTTTGTTTGAAAAGTGCTGACCCCTGTGATTACACATAAATTATTTAATTTTTTAAATGATGTGGGTGGGGATGAGAGCGACTGTGCCATTCTGAGCAGCATTAATCCTCACGACTTCACTGCGACTCTGAAATACTGATATTTTGCATGGAGGGGCAAATTACTATAAATTAAATCATTTTTTATTTGTATATTTTATATTTAAATAAATCATTAAATACTTAAATCATTCATTTTAGCACTAATTTCCATTTTCATTTTATCATTATCATATTATTATTATTATTAATGAATACAAATTAAATAATGCATTAATACACAATACGTTCTGTGGATATTATTATTTCTGGATTGTGCATTTAAATTCACAGTTTGGACTTTTTCTCTGTGTCAGGCTGTAGCTCGAACGGCCCTTCGAAAAAATGAACTGATATTTGGGGTTTTCCAGTGCTCCTGGTATAAGCAGGATAATCCACGGCTCGGTGTGTGTTCAACGATTGGAAATGCATTTCGCGGAGGCGGAGCTTCTTCGCCTCCATATTGTGCATTTAAAATCGTTTTACGCACACCTAGCCGTGGATTATCCCTTACAAATTGTTTGCATTGTTTATGTATATTTTTGTGTCTTTATATATATATTTATTTATATATATACTTTTAAAATCTGCGATTAATTGCGATTAAAAAAATTATCAAAAGAATCGTGATAAACGTTTTTAGCGACTGACGGCACTAATATATATATAGTTTTAAAATCTGCGATTAATCGGGATAAAAAAATTATCCAAAAAGTCGCGATAAACTGTTTTAATCGACTGACAGCACTAATATATATATATATATATATATATATATATATATATATATATATATATATATATATATAGTTTTAAAATATGCAATTAAAACAATGATGCAAATAATCACGCTAAAAAATGTTTTGCGAATGACAGCACTAATATATATATATATATATATATGTAAAATCTGCGATTAATCGCGATTAAAAAAATTACCCAAAAAGTCGCGATAAAGTGTTTTAATCGACTGACAGCACTAATATATATATATATATATATGTAAAATCTGCGATTAATCGCGATTAAAAAAATATGCAAATAATCGTGAGAAAAACTATTTATCGACTTACAGCACTAATATATATAAATATATATAGTTTTAAAATCTGCGATTAAAAAATTATCCAAAGAATCACGGTAAAAATTTTTTGCGACTGACAGCAGTAATATATATATATATATATATATGTAAAATCTGCAATTAATCGCAATAAAAATATAAAAAAACTTGATTAAGCGTTTTAATCGACTGACAGCACTAATATATATATATATATATATATATATATATATATATATATATATATAGTTTTAAAATATGCAATTAAAACAATGATGCAAATAATCACGCTAAAAAATGTTTTACGACTGACAGCACTAATATATATATATGTAAAATCTGCGATTAATCGCGATTAAAAAAATTATCCAAAAAGTCGCGATAAAGTGTTTTAATCGACTGACAGCACTAATATATATATATATATATATATATATATATATATACATATATGTAAATCGATTAATCGCGATTAAAAAAATATGCAAATAATCGTGAGAAAAACTATTTATCGACTTACAGCACTAATATATATAAATATATATAGTTTTAAAATCTGCGATTAAAAAATTATCCAAAGAATCACGGTAAAAAATTTTTGCGACTGACAGCAGTAATATATATATATATATATATATATATATATATATATATATATATATATATGTAAAATCTGCGATTAATCGCAATAAAAATATAAAAAAACTTGATTAAGCGTTTTAATCAACTGACAGCACTAATATATGTAAATATGTAAAATCTGCGATTAATCGCAATTAAAAAAATTATCCAAAAAGTCGCGATAAAGTGTTTTAATCGACTGACAGCACTAATATATATATATATATATATATAGTTTTAAAATATGCAATTAAAACAATGATGCAAATAATCACGCTAAAAAATGTTTTGCGACTGACAGCACTAATATATATATATATATGTAAAATCTGCGATTAATCGCGATTAAAAAAATATGCAAATAATCGTGAGGAAAAACTATTTATCGACTGACAGCACTAATATATATAAATATATATATCACGATTAATTGCACATTTATTTTTGTTAATCATGATTAATCGCAGATTTTAAAACTGCTGAAATTTGAAATATATATTTCTTTTCTTGTCAAAATTAATTTATTTCCATCTTAGGAATGAAAACAAAACAATATATATCAATATAAAGCTTTATTACCATTTTCCAAACAAATCCTTCCACAGTATAAAGATAAAAATGCACTAAAATATCTCCAATTCATGTAACATTAAACGTTTCTTAAAGTCTGCTTTACACTAGCATTTAAAATAATATTATTTATACAGCTGGAAACACATAAGTAACGTTCACACTCACAGGCGATGTGTTGCACAGAGGCAGGTGTGTGTCATCTGTTATACACATCAGTGTGTTTAGAACACACACACACACACAGATGGTCACTGATGGGACGGGTTCGAGGGTTGTGAATCCCTGCGACCCTCCCGTCACCTCTCATCTCTCTGTCCTCCTCTTCCTCACCACCTCCGATCTCATTAACACGTTCCATCATTCCAGTGGCGGGATTCAGACCTCTGCAGGTCACTCGCCCTCCGGTCACCCTCCGGACACTGTGAGAGAGACGGCGGGGTCTGTGCGGTATGAAGTTGATCTGACAGGTTGGCGGTGATATGTGGAACAAGGTGTGGTCGACACCCCGTGGAGGGCGTCTTCAGGGACGTTTAGGTGTAAATTGACCAGACGTTCCGATCGGAACAGACACGGCTGAATTCATCATGTACAAACGTTACCGTTATACCATATAGGGATGGAGAATATGATCTTATTGGTGGTGTGTTGACACACTTGTGTGTGTGTGTGTGTGTGTGTGTGTGTGTTTGTTATTTCTAAAGGCATTCTGATATTCCTGTGAGAGAGTGTCTGATTGGTCCGCTACTTTAAGACACGCCCACAGCCACTGAATAGCTGGTGTCTTAATCAATCATTTAATAATTATTATATTATTATTATTATTATTATTATTATTATTATTATTATTATTATTATTATTATTATGTGTGTGTATATATATATATATACAATTATAATAATAAGATTCTATTTTATATCTTATATTTTCTTCTCATAATTAATAATAAATATAATATCTAATAATAATAGCATTTTAATTTTATTTAAATCATTTTAATTTATTACTTTAATATATATTATTTCAAATATTTTAATCATAGCAGTTTATAAAATAATATTATGATAATACGATTTTATTATTTTATATCTTGTATATTTATCTTATATAATAATAATATATTATTAATAATAATATATTTATTAATTTATTAATTTATATATAATTTATTAATTTATTATTAATAATAAAATAATATCTTCTAATATTATCATTTTAACTTTATTTAATTCATTGTAATTTATTAATTTAATGTATATTATTTCAAATATTTTAATCATATCAGTTTATACAAATATTAAGATTATGATAATAAAATTGTATTATTTTATATCTTATATATTTAACAATAAATATATTATCTTTAATAGTATAATTGTAACTTTATTTAATTACATGTATTTAATTACTTTAATATATATTATTCACAATAGTTTAATTATATCAGTATATTAAAAGATTATAATAATAATATTTTATTATTTTATATTAAATCTTTATCTTATAATTAGTAATAAAAATTATATCTGATAATATTGTTATTATAATTTTAATATATTATTTTTAATATTTTGATTTTATCAGTATATATAATTTTTTTTATTATTTTACATCATGTCTTTGTTATAATTAATAATTTATATAATATTTTATATAAATATAAAAATCTGAATTATTTTAAAAATACATATTATTTAAATAATTTTAATGAATTACTTTAATATTAGTTAATTTTTTTAAATGATATGTGTGTGTGTGTGTGTGTGTGTGTGTGGTGTGTGTGTGTGTGTGTGTGTGTGTGTGTGTGTGTGTGTGTGTGTGTGTGTGTGTGTGTGGTTATTATTATTTCAAGATGTTAATCAAAAATAAATTGATGTCATCATTTACTCACCGTCATGTTGTTCTAAACCCGTATAAAAGGAGATGTTTGTCTGAATGCGGGTTCACCGTTCACAGTCACTGCACATTTTTTTATTCAATACAAGTGAATGGTGACTGAGACCTCATTCTGCATAACATCCCCCTTTGTGTTCCACAGAAGTCATACGGGTTTAGAACAGCATGAGGGTGAGTAAATGATGACAGAGTGCTCATTGTTTTTCTCCAAAATGCATAAAAAATGTGTTTAGACGGATTTTCCACTATGTGTGTGTGTGTGTGTGTGTATATGTGTGTAAATGTGAGTGTGTGTATGTTATGTGGATGTGTGTGATGAAGACATCAGGTCAAGCTCAGTCAGGCAGGAAGTACAGATGAGCCCTCTCGGGAGCAGGGCCAGGGCGCTCATGTAGGACCATGCGTGTGTGCGCGCGCGTGTGCATGTGTGTGCGTACTGTGCAGATGAGCCCTCGCGGGAGTAGGACCGGGTCGCTCGTGTTGGAGCGCGCGTGTGTGTGTGTATGTGTGTGTGTGACAGACTGTGAAATGACGCGTTGTTGCGCGGCTGGGCTGCACCTGGGCCCTTCAGTCCTGATGGATCGGTTTGGTCATGTGTAATAGCCCCATCTGCCGCGCCGCGTTTTTCTTTTTTACTGATAAACACTGATCCCAGCGGCTCCTCCACATGAACTGCATTCTGGCACTCTCCCGACCAGAAAAATAACAAGATCGACAGAGAACATCACGGAGGTTATTATTAAAAAAGTGAGAACCAAATGAAAAAGTGGGATGGAATTTGAAACCGTATCCTTGGAGACGAGTTGGTGCATGCATTGTGAGTTTGTGTGTGTGTGTGTGTGTGTGTGTGTGTGTGTGTGTGTGTGAGTGTGTGTGTGTGTGTGTGTGTGTGTGTGTGTGTGTGTTAATGAGGAGTGCACGTCACACTGAAGGGTTTGGGAACTCGTCTTCATAATGACTTTTATTGCAGCCAGGAGTTTCTGTATCCAAGCCAATTCTTAATTAAAGTCGCTGACATCATGCTGTAGTAATTAAGGACTGCATTAATTAAGCTGCTTTTTTGTTGTTGTTTTTGAGCAAGTTATATTTTTGGGGGGTTTGGTGTCAGTCTCTCGGTGCATTTGGGGGGACGTCAAAGTTCCCGGGTTGTCCGGACAAATCGTCCACAAGAACATTTCTACAAGTTTCCCGCACGGCGATCGTATCGACGCATTCTGATAGCTAATTATGCTTGGGAGAACATCGACAGCTGCATTCATCATCATAAAACGTAATAATTAATGACATTCCAACAAAGAAAAATATGTAAATGAGCGCTCATTAGCATTTTCATATTCAGCTTCGATAATGCTTTTGCTGACAAGGCTGTAATTAATGAAAATGCATGTCGCACGCGGGAGATTGGATCGGCTTCATTCCGCGCACAATTCCCAAATGCTGGCATTATGGAAAACGAGGAGTGCTGCCAACTTTTTGGGGAGGAAGAAAAGCACTAAAAGCACCGTATGCAAATGAGCTGCTGGCACGCTGGGTGAGAAACACTTAACCCCTCACAGACCAGCACAGACCGCGGTACACACAGATTCATATTCCTGCATAAACGTGTCGCCATCCGGCCTGATGTGTGCTTAAAGAGAGAGGGAATGCTGCTGGGAATGCCAGAGTGCTTTTGGGAACCCTCAGACGCACCTGTCCGTCCATCCACTGAGCTGAATCAATGCTTCACTCCGATACACTGCATGCTGAAAAGACATGTGTGTGTGTTTATTAGTGAGTGAGTGTGTGTGTGTGTGTATTAGTGAATGAGTGTGTGTGTGTATTAGTGAATGAGTGTGTGTGTATGAGTGTGTGTGTGTGTGTGTGTGTGTGTGTTAGTGAATGAGTGTGTGTGAATGTGTGTGTGTTAGTGAATGAGTGTGTGTGTATGAGTGTGTGTGTGTGAGTGTATAGTGAGTGAGTGTGTGTGTGTGTGTATAAGTGAGTGAGTGTGTGTGTGAGTGTGTGTGTGTGTATGAGTGTGTGTGTGTGTGTGTGAGTTTGTGTTTGTGTGTGTGTGTGTATTAGTGAGTGAGTGTTTTTTACACACACACACACACACACACACACACACACACACACACACACACACACACACACTCAAACACACACACTCACAAACAGACACTCACACACAAACACACACACACTGACAGTCACAAACACACACAAACACACACACACTGACAGTCACAAACACACACACACTCACAAACACTCACACACAAACACACACACACTGACAGTCACAAACACACACACACTCACAAACACTCACACACACACACACACACTCACTCACACTCACAAATATACACACACAAACACATGTACTCACAAACACACACACACTGACAGTCACACACACACACACACACTCATACACACTCATACACACTCACACACACACACACACTTATGCTCACAAGCACACACACTCACACTCACAAATACACACACACATACACACACAGACACACACAAACATATGCACTCAGAAACACACACACACACTGACAGTCACACACACACACACACTCATACACACTCACACACACACACAAACAAATATTTAAACAGCAGCACAGATGGATGGAAAAAGGCCTTCGTTGTGAACGCCCCCTAAAACTCACTTGCAAGTCAGACAATCGTTCTTTTGTGTCAACGATGGGTCGAAACGACTCTTAAATCAGTCCGAATGATTCATTAGCGAATTGTTCTGAATGTGATCCTGTATTTTGCCGCGCCAGTATTAAAGATAACATGGAAGCGATGACTGACCGTTTCCCTCAACACCTTGAAATCACTCGTCATTTATTCCGGCAGATGACGAGGGTGTCTTTCATCTCGCACGCAAGAGAACGCAGATCTACATTTGAACATTGAAAATGTGGAATAAGTATTTATTACGGAGCGTGTGTTATAATGAGGTCATGTGACCGCACTGTAACGTTTATAGTCACACGTGTGCTGATATTCCCTTCTGAACACACACAATGCATAATTCTCTGTTTTTGGCATTATTTTTATTATTATTATTATTATTATTATTATTTTTATTATTATTATTATTATTATTATTAGTTCTAAACATTTCTTGCTGGAGGAAAATAAAAAGGATGTGTGGAAAGTTTTGACGCAGCACTTGAGAACAATGGGAATGTGTTGAATCGGTGTTTCCGGACAGTGTGACTCAAGCGCACTGGTGTCGGCATTTTCCATTCAGCACAGTTTCTGCGTCCTAAAGCCGCCGCGTGCGTTCAGAGGTGACAGACGCGGGGAACTTGGCCTCTCCATGTGCTTTTTGAAGTGAAAGGTTATTTGCATCCTGTCGTGAAGGGAATGTTTCCACTAATCCTGCGGCTGAAAGAAAAAGAGACGCGCTGTGTCAGGATCTTATCCCGCCCCTCAAAGAAAGAGTCGCCTCAAATCCTGCAGGACACGAGTTAACCGGCCGAGAGACATTCAGAGACCATCACCTCTCTCTCTCTCTCTCTGTCTCTCTCTCTCTCTCTCTCTAAAGCGGGTTTTGGATGGCGTGGGGGTTCGGGACAGTGCTGGATTTGTTTGAGCTCAAATCTGCCGTCCTGGCATTCTGTGTTTAAGCCACCCGAGTGTTTATGTGTCTGTATTTAATTTAGTGCTTCATTTGAATGACAAAAGAATAAAATAAGCATTTGCATAGAGGCGGCGGTGTCGGCCGGTGAATAAATACAGATAAAAAGTTTATTCCGGCACAACCAAATCCCGTTTCTCTCAGACGAACATCACTGTCTTTATTTCTGGTGCCGCAAAAATTGTGCACGTCCATCTTTATTTCGGAGGGCTTCAGGATTGTTACAACGTGATACAGAACATCTAAACAACACACACTGAATAACCGCATCATGTATAATGTCCTTCACGTGCACAGATATATGTACATGCTGATTTGAGTCATTTATTATGGGATGTTTCATTCAATCCACCATGCGTGATTATATCTGATCCTTATCAATAATTCCATCATTCATGTCTGTGTTCATAAAACAAGCATTGAGATTTGATTTCCTCTGTGGTTTAATGATTCACACATCCGAGGGTTAATCGACATTTTTTTTAGTGCAAAACTCCTGCATTTAGTCCCCGGTGAAATGGGCCGAGCTGCTCCAGCTCACATCTAGAGTGTGTTGTGTTGGGCACGGATCGGGAAAACTCTTTTGTTCTGTGTGTAACGTCTGCCACGGCCAAACTGGCAGAGATGCCACACACCATCTCATATGCCTGGCATGACACACAGACACACACGCTCACACACACACACACACACACACACACACACACACACACACACACACACACTCACACACACACACTCACTCACACACACACACACACACACACACACACTCGCACACTCACTCACACACACTCACACACACACACACACTCACTCAGACACGCACACACACACACACACACACACACACACACACACACTCACACTCACTCAGACACACTCACACACACACACACACTCACACTCACGCACACACACACACACACACACACACTCACACTCACTCAGACACACATACACACACTCACACTCACGCACACACACACACACACTCACACTCGCACACTCACACAGACACACTCACACATACACACACTCACACTCACACACTCACTCAGACACACACACACACACACACACTCACACTCGCACACTCACTCAGACACACTCACACATACACACACTCACACTCACACACTCACTCAGACACACACACACTCACACTCGCACACTCACTCAGACACACTCACACATACACACACTCACACACACACACTCACTCAGACACACTCACTCACACACACTTACTCACACACACACACACACTCACACTCATTCAGACACACTCACACTCACTCAGACACACTCACACACACTCACACTCATTCAGACACACACTCTTACACACACACACACACTCACACACACACACACACACACACACACTCAGACACACACACACTTACTCACACACACAAACACACACACACACACACTCACTCAGACACACACACACTTACTCTCACACACACACACACACACACACACCTCTGGCAAACACAACCAATAAGCCGCACACTGAATCTCAATGTTCATCAGCTCAGTGGAAACTCTGTTAAACATCTCATTTTCTGATATCTGATGGAACATACGTGGAACAGTCAAACAGGAAGTAGGTCGATTCTGCTCGTCTCATTATCTTCCTCCAGCTGTTCAACGGCTGTTTTTACCCACAAGCCCCTAGTGCTAAACAGAGGTGTGAGGCTCATTATATTCTCTGCCCTTGATTTGTTTAATACTCGTCTTCCCTTCCTTGAATCATATCACCCCTCTCAGGTGTTTCATTGTGGGGTATTTCTGATCAAGAGTTCACAGGTGTCAATCCTGCATTCTCAAGATGATCTGTTTCAGTTTGAGAGCAAGTGCCGTGTGAAACACACTTTCTCAGAGTCACACATAAACATCTAGTTTTGGCGAAACATTTGAGATGCTTTTATTAACAAATAATTGTGCAACAGCATCTTATTTACTGTAATACTGTAAAAACATAAAGATGTTACAGTAATAATAATCATTATTAATAAAACATCTGGACACGTTATTTTACTTCTAAACAAATCTCACTAGACAAAATAATCATAATGTCCTAAATATAGTTTTCATTTTATTTATAAAAATACAAATAATAAAATAATAATAAAATATATATTATATATACTCTGACAGATAGACAGACATAGACAGACAGACAAATAGACAGACAGATAGACAGACAGACAAATAGACAGACAGATAGACAGACAGATAAATAGATAGACAGACAGACAAATAGACAGACAGACAGACAGATAGATAGATAGACAGACAGACACAGACAGACAGACAGACATAGACAGACAGACAGACAGACAGACAGATAGACAGACTGACAGACACACAGATAGACAGACAGACAGACACACAGATAGACAGTCAGACAGACAGACAGAATTGTTATCATTATTATTACATTTATTATTATTGTTTTGTGGTTAAATATGGCCAGAATATTATTATTATTATTTCAGGTTTCATAAGAATGCAGTAATCGATTATCAACGGGACATTTTATCAGTCAGTAAGTTTATTGTGTAGCCCCGCCCACAGAAACATTTCTGAATGTTAAACATATACGTAAGACATATGTGCTGATCGGTTGCGATTGTGTCCCGCAGTATTCGTACATTTGACAAAAAATACTTCTTGTTTAATTTCTAATGACAGCTAATACAGTGATACCATAGTTTTATCATTTAGCAATAACTGTATTCAGTGATGTTTTAAATGTCTCGTTGCTCTGAGAGGAGAGAGTGAGAGAATAAGGGACAGACTGATATAAAGGGGGGAAAGATGGAGTAGCGTTGAGGAAGTGATGGAGGAATGAAGACAACATCTCAACTGCAGCCAAAGCTCTTAATTGTGATGCATTCTCCGGCTTTTCTCCTGTATGAAGAAGCTGCTCTGATGCCATATGGTGTCGCATGGAACATTTAACTTGTCAGCTGTAATGGATTGTTCTGGAAGCAGATTTTAGCTGTAAGCGCTTGTGGCTCGTCTGCGGGCGGATCTATGAAAGATCACGACGCCGGCCCATCCCCTGTACCGCGGTAACACACTTGATACGCCTCGGGACGCTGACCTGGGTGACACACACTTTTACCCAGCATCCTCAGCGGTGTTGGATCCCGTGGCTCCTGTCAGAACAGTCCGCATGTGTCAGAGGAGCTCTGATGAACGAAGAAAGAAAATAGTCGTCTACTCTGATCTATCGTGGTCACACGTAAACAGATGTCTCCTGCTTTTCAATATATTCAAGATGTCAGCCCGTAAAGAAAATTGAGACCTCGAAACCAGGAACGTTCATTAAAAATACAAGTCAATAAGTCCATTTGGATTTCAAGCTGACTTAATACTTCAGGTACTCCATCAAGCCTCGTGAGCTGTGAAAGAGCAACTTCTGAGCAAGAAAAAGTTGCTCTTTGAGAGTGTGAGGTGTTTGATATTCAGGTCATGTGGCGAGCGCTCTTCTCTGTGTGATTACCCTAATCAGAGCTGCTGCCAAACCTCTGAACCAAACCGTACGAGCCACTCTCCACCTGGCTGAGGTCCGTGCCAGCCCGAGCATGTGTGTGTATCCATTCGGCCCCCCGTGGGGACCCTCCATCTGTACCCCCAGTCCGAATGCTTCATCCCCGATGGACTGGAACCGTTGACCAAGGGGGTTCTGAGGAAGAATAGGGCCACAGAGAGAGAGAGAGAGAGAGAGCGAGAGAGAGCTGTTTTCCTTATTTGGGCCATAAATGTTCTCGTCTTATTTTGAAAAATGTATTATTGCAAGTTATTACAAATAGTTTGTCTTCATAAACGTTTTGCATATTTTTTCTGGTCCTTGCAATAATGTCCAAGAGTCTTTGACATGTAAATATGATATGTACTGTAATGGATAATGTTCATTCCGCCGTTCGTTATCGCAAATATTCCCTTGACTGCGATAACAACTGTTTAAATGTACTTTATCCTGCTTATTACACGACTACCTACCTAATAAATTAATAAATGCTTACGAAATTCACCTCCAGTTTGCGATGAGTTCGGTTAGTGTTTATTTTGCAATATTTTGCAATTATTTAGTGTTTATAATTGACATATCAATGTCTCATTTCCATTGTTTTATTTATTTGGCAAGTAGAATTCTTTTTGATTTCTTTCTTGTCATATAAAAACATAATTTCAATGCAAATGAATGTTTCATGTCCATCTACTTAATTATTAAGCATGTAGTCTTGTAATAAGCTAGATAATGAGCAGTCAGATGGTCATTTTTACTAAATAAACACCACCAGAACTCTGACACAACCCAAAGATTCAATTCAGCTGTTCAACGATTTCTTTCTTGTCATTTAATAACATAATTTCAATGCAAATTAATGTTTCATGTCCATCTACTTAATTATTAAGTAAGTAGTCGTGTAATAAGCTGGATAATGAGCAGTCAGATGGTCTTTTTTTGCTAAATAAACACCACCAGAACTCCGACACAACCCAGAGATGCAATTCAGCTGTTCGGCGATTTCTTTCTTGTCATATAATAACATCATTTCATTGCAAATTAATGTTTCATGTCCATCTACTTAATTATTAAGTAAGTAGTTGTGTAATAAGCTGGATAATGAGCAGTCTTTTTTGCTAAATAAACACCACCAGAACTCCGACACAACCCAGAGATGCAATTCAGCTGTTCGGCGATTTCTTTCTTGTCATATAATAACATCATTTCATTGCAAATTAATGTTTCATGTCCATCTACTTAATTATTAAGTAAGTAGTCGTGTAATAAGCTGGATAATGAGCAGTCAGATGGTCTTTTTTTGCTAAATAAACACCACCAGAACTCCGACACAACCCAGAGATGCAATTCAGCTGTTCGGCGATTTCTTTCTTGTCATATAATAACATCATTTCATTGCAAATCAATGTTTCATGTCCATCTACTTAATTATTAAGTAAGTAGTTGTGTAATAAGCTGGATAATGAGCAGTCTTTTTTGCTAAATAAACACCACCAGAACTCCGACACAACCCAAAGATGCAATTCAGCTGTTCTACGATTTCTTTCTTGTCATTTAATAACATAATTTCAATGCAAATTAATGTTTCATGTCCATCTACTTAATTATTAAGTAAGTAGTCGTGTAATAAGCTGGATAATGAGCAGTCTTTTTTGCTAAATAAACACCACCAGAACTCCGACACAACCCGGCGATGCAACTCAGCTGTTCTACGATTTCTTTCTTGTCATATAATAACATAATTTCAATGCAAATTAATGTTTCATGTCCATCTACTTAATTATTAAGTAAGTAGTTGTGTAATAAGCTGGATAATGAGCAGTCTTTTTTGCTAAATAAACACCACCAGAACTCCGACACAACCCAGAGATGCAATTCAGTTGTTCGGCGATTTCTTTCTTGTCATATAATAACATAATTTCAATGCAAATTAATGTTTCATGTCCATCTACTTAATTATTAAGCATGTAGTCTTGTAATAAGCTGGATAATGAGCAGTCAGATGGTCATTTTTGCTAAATAAACACCACCAGAACTCCGACACAACCCAGAGATGCAATTCAGCTGTTCTGCGATTTCTTTATTGTCATATAATAACATAATTTCAATGCAAATCAATGTTTCATGTCCATCTACTTAATTATTAAGCATGTAGTCGTGTAATAATCTAGATAATGAGCAGTCTTTTTTTGCTAAATAAACACCACCAGAACTCCGACACAACCCGGAGATGCAACTCAGCTGTTCTACGATTTCTTTCTTGTCATATAATAACATAATTTCAATGCAAATCAATGTTTCATGTCCATCTACTTAATTATTAAGTAAGTAGTTGTGTAATAAGCTGGATAATGAGCAGTCTTTTTTGCTAAATAAACACCACCAGAACTCCGACACAACCCAAAGATGCAATTCAGCTGTTCGGCGATTTCTTTCTTGTCATATAATAACATCATTTCAATGCAAATCAATGTTTCATGTCCATCTACTTAATTATTAAGCATGTAGTCTTGTAATAAGCTGGATAATGAGCAGTCAGATGGTCATTTTTGCTAAATAAACACCACCTGAACTCCGACTCAACTCAGGGATGCAATTCAGCTGTTCTGCGATTTCTTTCTTGTCATTTAATAACATAATTTCAATGCAAATCAATGTTTCATGTCCATCTACTTAATTATTAAGCATGTAGTCATGTAATAAGCTGGATAATGAGCAGTCTTTTAAACTACGGTTAAATGTTGTTCTCTTGCTGTGCAGTGACAGTTCCATACAATTTGAACCCTGCATTGACCAATCAGCATCCAGGACCACAACTATGTATTATATAATGAGTATGACATCATCATCATGAAACAGACCTGATCTGAGATCAGTGTAGAATCACAGCACAGGTTTCTCAGACTCCTCAGCAGCTGTAACCGCTTCCTCCAGCTGTTACTGACACGTCATCTGCTCTGTCTCTCTCTCACATATAAAGCCACCGCAGGCCTGTAATTACCTCCACCAGGGGACGCAGAGGCCCATTAGATACCCTAAGAATATGCAAAAGCACACACACATTTTTACCATTGTTGGGATGTTCCATTGACTTCTATTGTTTTATACGGTTTTAACGACGTTTTCTTCCACCTAAAAGTCATTCTGCATTTTCACATGTTAACTAAGACATTGTTTCTAACGTTTATTTGTGGCCGTTCTCCTCGTGGGGACCGTTGATGCTCCTCACGGTGTGGCTGATTTCAGCTTTTCCTATTCTTGTGGGGACATCTGATCACATGCAATGTAGGCATAATAAACATAATTACATAATCTCCTTCATTCGTTCCCTGCTTTTCTGTCTAATTCTTGAGGTGTTGTTGCTTCTTTAAATCGCTTGCACACATTGAGTACGTGAGAAGCCAAAAAGGGAAAATTATGTCATTGTTTACTCACCCTCATGTGGTTCCAAACCTGCATTATATCTCAACGTAGAATGCAAAAGATGCATGCGGAATATGCATCTCATATGTTGAAAGTGAATGGTGACCGAGATTAATATTCTGCATGCATTTCCTATTTGTTCCACAGAAGAAAGAAAGTCACGCAGGTTTGGAGCCACACGAGGGTGAGGAAACGATTGCATTATTATTGTTTTTTTGGGGTGAGCTATTCCTCAGTGTTTTGTGCCGGTTTTCCCAAAACACAAAGACGCAACATTTATGCGTGAATCTGCTCGGGTTTTATTTATTTTTTTGTTTGTTTTGTGCATGTGCTGCCGCTGTGACCTCATCAGGCGTGTCATAATTCATCAGCACTCATTTCCTGTCTGTTTAATCGTTCCTCAGACTGGACTGTTTGTACTGATGTGTTCGTACGAGAGCACCTCAGGGGCCTAAAAAGAATTCAAAAGGACATTTTTATTAGCTTAAGTCCATTGCAGGCTATTAAATGTGCCTGTTTAAATCTGTGATTTCCTTTAATAAGTCGTCTGAAGCTGTTTTTATAGTTTAATGTAACATCTCCAATGCCTGTTAGCGCTTAGCCAGACTGCAGCTCATTACAGTTCTGCATCACGAGCGTGTAACTGCAGGTAATTGTTCTGACCGGAAGCCGTGTGCTCTTTATAAAACACACACAACGCCTCTCGACCCGTACACTCGTCCTCACACTTCAAATATTGACGCTCGCAATCGTTCTACGGGCCGAATGCAAACACCAGCTCCTTATAAACCCATGCAAATGTCGAGATATTGCAATCCCGGCTAAGCCCTGTACAACACTTGAAGTTGGCACAGACTTCTCTTTGTCTTTCCCACTCGGAAACAGGCACACATCTGAATTATAAGAGCATCTAAGCACGCTTCTGCACAAAGCAAGATGGCAACAAGGGGCGCTTTAACGGGACGTCGCTTTGTTCATTGTTGTGCTAAACTGTCTTGTGATCTCTGATTTTGTTTCGTAAGTAATCCCTATTTCTGCGTACTTCTATCCCGTAAATAAACACAATAGAGGACATTGTTTTGGTTGTTTAGAATCGACAAACACGTGCCGAAAGCCTCGTACAAATCCGTCAAAAACAAAGAGGAACTAGAGCGTTTAAACAAAGGCAGCAACCCGAGATTCGTCCAATATAAACGTGGATGAATTGACATGCGACGAGAATATCATGAATGTCATGCAGCGGCGGAGAGGGGAAGATTCAAAGCTCTCAGATCATTCCTGTGTGCCGTTTACTAGCGTTAGCCACAGGGCTTGGCACTGCCAATGCTGTCACCGAGCCAACAAAAAATCTGCAGTGTCTGCCGCATTTTAGCAGCGGAGGCTCGTCTCAGACCGACACACATGCACGCAAATCCACTTCCAACTTTTGTGCAGAATGGTTGAACTTTATAGCTAATGCTGGATTCGTAACAGTGGTCGAGGTTGCATTTTTCAAGGGTGTGCCAATGTGCCAACGTGCCAGATGTATTCAAAGCGAGTCAACCCCTGAACGGCACCTCATGTTCCTGTAAAACCCAGGTGCTTTCCTCTGTTTGCCAAGCGTGTGGTGGTGCATCCCGTTAGGTGCGCCGGCGTGTTTTAGGGGTTTTGTTGATATTGATATCGATCTGTGTTCGGGTCGGGGTGGGTGAGGGTGAGGGTGGGTGAGGGCTGTTTTGCATTGGGAGATCTGCCTGGAATGCAATCAAGCATTTTGGCTTTGAGAGGAACTTAACAAGTGCACGCCCCCCCCCCAAAACGGCCCGGCAGAATGATTGCCATTTCAACCCCTCGATTGGCCGTCGATGACTTTATGCAGGGAAAACGGCGGCTCCGGTTTGCCGTGCACGTTTCGTTTTAATGCCCAAAAATCTCAACGCCAGCTGGGTCAAAGTGACGCGGGCTCCCGGGGCAGCCTGTAAAATACACGTCTGATACGGCACGCGAGAGCCTTCTAAAGGAGGACGGTGTTTTTGAGGTGTTGCGTCTGAGTGCATGTGGTTTTGATGCCAACTCCCCGTGGGTCCGCGCCTTCTCCGTCTGTACCTTTCAGACTTTGTCGGCACGCTGGCCGGATGCCCACTGATGTCATGGAAACTGTTGTATCAGTACGAGTGATTCATGTCCGTATGGGATGCCTTGGCCTCCCCCACACCAAACAGGCCTTTATTTTCCCCAACCCTCCCCCTCCGAACCTATCGCTCTGTTTTTAATCACTATCCCTGGATGCGTTTCCATGAAGCCTCGTTGAACTCAAATGGACTTGGTGACATATTTAATTATGTGGTTTTGAGGTTCGAGAAGGTTTCCGTTTAGAAAACCATTCAGCCTCCCACTCCGCACAGCTATGCATCTGATAATAACGCGTTTATTCGCGTCAATCCGCCGTGAGTGTGTGTGTGGCGTTAAAGGGCTTTTATGTGCGTTCTTGCCGTCAGACATGAAAAGCTCTTTGAGCGCTTCTTTAAAGATGAACTTGGCACGAGAACACAGTGGCAGGTCCAACCCCCGAACCCGACCTTGACCAATCAGGGCTCTGTGGAGCTGCCTGCGTGCCAGCTTCACTTTCATACTTCTATCAGAGACACCACAGCCCTCCGAATCGTCTTCCAAAACATGCTACCTCGTCTTTCCCCCCTGTCAAACCTCACTGGAACTATTTTAAGCCGATGAGCTGTGTGTCAGTAACTCCTTCAGCACGCTACACACAGACACAAACACAAAACATCCTTAAACAAACCAGTTATTTATGTCTGTCACACTAAAGCTACATGCATCGTGAGAACCGTTTGAAGTCCACGATAAACAATGTAACCCAATGCAGATTATAGCGGCGAGGAATGCCGGGTCACTTTATTGACAGTGTCTTTGTTACAGTGTAATTACACGTGTAATACCTCAGTAATAACATGTTCTCACTATAGGTTGTTTTAGGGTTGCTTGTAATTATGCAGACAGTTATTAATATAATCATTACATGTAATATGTTTAACAAGGACACTGTAAAATAAAGTGTTACATCAAATGTATTTCCATTTTGGTGGTTGATGATTATTTCTCTTAAATAAATAGAAATTGGAACGGCATAGTTTGGGGCCTTTTGTTAATATTTATAAAGGTTTATATATTTATAATAATATATTATATTAATATTAAGGGCCTTTTTATATTTATATATTTATAATAATACATTATATTAATATTAAGGGCCTTTTTATATTTATATATTTATAATAATATATTATATTAATATTAAGGGCCTTTTTATACTTATAAATTTATATATTTATAATAATATATTATATTAATTTTAAGGGCCTCTTTATATTTATATATTTATAATAATATATTATATTAATATTAAGGGCCTTTTTATATTTATATATTTATAATAATATATTATATTAATATTAAGGGCCTTTTTATATTTATATATTTATAATAATATATTATATTAATATTAAGGGCCTTTTTATATTTATATATTTATAATAATATATTATATTAATTTTAAGGGCCTTTTGTTAATATTTATAAAGGTTTATATATTTATAATACATTATATTAATATTAAGGGCCTTTTTTATATTTATATATTTATAATAATATATTATATTAATATTAGGGCCTTTTTATATTTATATATTTATAATAATATATTATATTAATATTAAGGGCCTTTTTATATTTATATATTTATAATAATATATTATATTAATATTAAGGGCCTTTTTATATTTATATATTTATAATAATATATTATATTAATATTAAGGGCCTTTTTTATATTTATATATTTATAATAATATATTATATTAATATTAAGGGCCTTTTTTATATTTATATATTTATAATAATATATTATATTAATATTAAGGGCCTTTTTTATATTTATATATTTATAATAATATATTATATTAATTTTAAGGGCCTTTGTTAATATTTATAAGTTTATATATTTATAATATATTATATTAATATTAAGGGCCTTTTTATATTTATATATTTATAATAATATATTATATTAATATTAAGGGCCTTTTTATATTTATATATTTATAATAATATATTATATTAATATTAAGGGCCTTTTATATTTATATATTTATAATAATATATTATATTAATTTAAGGCCTTTTTAATATTTATATATTTATAATAATATATTATATTAATATTAAGGGCCTTTTATATTTATATATTTATAATAATATATTATATTAATATTAAGGGCCTTTTATATTATATATTTATAATAATATATTATATTAATTTAGGGCCTTTTTATATTTATATATTTATAATAATATGTTATATTAATATTAAGGGCCTTTTTATATTTATATATTTATAATAATATATTATATTAATTTTAAGGGCCTTTTGTTAATATTTATAAAGATTTATATATTTATAATAATATATTATATTAATATTAAGGGCCTTTTTATATTTATATATATTTATATATTTATAATAATATGTTATATTAATATTAGGGCCTTTTTATATTTGTATATTTATAATAATATATTATATTAATATAGGGCCTTTTATATTTATATATTTATAATAATATATTATATTAATTTTAAGGCCTTTTGTTAATATTTATAAAGATTTATATATTTATAATAATATATTATATTAATATTAGGGCCTTTTATATTTATATATATTTATATATTTATAATAATACATTATATTAATATTAGAGGCTTTTTATATTTATGTAGATTTATATATTTATAATAATATATTAAATTAATATTAAGGGCCTTTTATATTTATATAGATTTATATATTTATAATAATATATTAAATAAATTTTAAGGGCCTTTTGTTAATATTTATAAAGATTTATATATTTATAATAATAAATTATATTAATATTAAGGGCCTGTTTTATATTTATATATTTATTATATTATATTATATTAATTTTAAGGGCCTTTTGTTACTATTTATATAGATTTATATATGTATTATAATATATTATATTAATATTAGAGGCTTTTTTATATGTATATATATTTATATATTTATTATTATATATTATATTAATATTAGAGGCTTTTGTATATTTATATAGATGTATATTTTTATAATAATATATTATATTCATATAATGGTGTTTTCCTGCACTGGTGTGTGAATGATTATTGTTTTGTGCATGCAGGTGTGTGTTCTGTAATTTTCATTATCTCTGCTGTATCGTGTGTTTTTTAAGATACAGATATTGATTTAATCGTGACATTTCTCATAACCGTATAAGTGCAACTGCAGGAATATTTAGATTAGCTGTCGGATGTTATTACTTACTAAAACACCAGCTGAGACGATCAGCACTTTCAAATCCACAAATCTTTTCTTCTCTCCGTAAAATCCGTCTCATTTCCTCACCGGCGCGGAGAGATGAAGAATTCCCAAATCTGTCATATGTAATGTTTAAAGCTGATTCTGGAGAGAGATTTTATGACTTTACATCTGCTTGAAACGACTTGATATTATTCTGTGTTCTCTCATGTTTTGTAATGAGTAATTAGTGTGTTATTGCATAATTCAATAATCATACATGTGCACGCACCTGACCTTCATACACACGCTGATGAGCAGAATTAAAAGATTATTTCATATTATGTAGTTCTGCGCTGTGAGTGATTCATTATCACTTTTATTTTCCTTCATTTCAACAAAAGCATTAAATATTCATGCTTATAATTTTGCTCGTCAAATATGCTTTCTTTGAAGTGCTGTCAGTCAGGATATTTCTCTCGTGTTTGCGGTGTTTAATGGCTTTAAAATGATGAATTCAGACACGTAAAGCTCATTCGGAGTTGTGCGCGCGGCCCGTGGGTTTGGCTGGGGTTCAAACGCGTCTCTCGGCTGGTTTCGGCGGGCCCGCGGTGCCGTTTCTGTGGGTTCTGTGGCTGTAGGTTCAACTGCGGAGGGTCGAAGATGAAGGGCAGATTCACAGTGTCTCCCCCCCGGGGCAAGAGAAGCTCCCCGCCCCGCCAGCACGGACCACGCATCAAACAGATTAAAACCAGAGGAAGCCCTGCCACGCTGGAGCCGTTCCATATTTGTTTTCCACGTCGGGATGGGAGAGGAAAACATTGTGCAGCTTAATTTCATCCTAGAAATTGCCTGTCAAGAGACATCATTTCCAAATTATTGTTCATTATAAGAAGCCCTCATCGCCCTCGGCTGTGTCATAGTGCCGCCGTCCCGCCAGAGAAGATCTTGTGCTGCTCTCCCGTTATCTCGACCACATATTCGGCTTTCTTCCACCCCAGTATTACCGTAATGAGTGCCGTTAGCCGTGCTCGTACGGCTAATTCAAAAGGTGAAAAGTGTTTCAATGTTTCTTTTGTGCCGTTCTGTCCTCTTGATTCCTCAAAGGCAGTTTAGTTCAAACAACAGTTGAGCAGTAAAAACATCTGACGTTCTGTTCTGCATTTAGAACTCTTTGCATTGTGACATCACATTCAGAACACTTTTAATAGC